>NW_020217514.1:755582-1022741 GCF_003070985.1 Temnothorax curvispinosus | reverse complement strand
ATTTTTTTAACGCATAAATTATAGATATATGTGTATTTATCAAGTTTTACAATTTGGGATTAATTAGGCGTAGATGTCTTTATCCATCGTAAGAGGAAAAAAATATGCAGCAGAAATATCGAAATTATCTGAAGATAAAAGTGCATAATTCGATTATGTACTTATTGTGCATAGTTAAGTAATCTAATTTTTAAATTTTTAACGAATTCTAAGAAAACATATTACTGTGTGTTCATATCAAGAGAAAAGTCTTTTAGAGAATGCGGCGCAAAACTCGAAATTACTCTAATGTGAGAGTGCATACTTATACAATTAGTGTATAAATTCTGTATATTTTATTTTCAGAATCGCTTGTGAGTAATACGTATAGGATGGCTCACTGGCAGCCTACTGCCCTCATTAAAACATTTTTTTTGTTTGGCTGAATGAAACGAGCGCAAAAATTTTTCTTACGGATTTGAAAAGCACATAAATAACGCATTACTATATAATTAATTGCAAGATACCTCGCAAGATACTTTATAATCTGTATTTGTATATTATTTGCCTCTAATAAATTCCTGTAGTTAATTAGGGCTTAATATTTCAACTCTTTTATTAAGATTAGTTTTACTGTGTACGCATAAAGAAAGAAAATCTACGTTAATTGCAACAGATCGCATCGTTGCGTTTATGTTATAATCTTAAAATGAGCGCGGAAAGTGTGGCAGCAAAATCCCTCATGAATATTTCTTATGAGCTTCTTGATACGTTATAAATTTCATACTTTCCATCTATCTTTATTTTTTTTATGCGTCAAAAACAATATTTCTTTTTACTGTAATTCTTTCATTATCTTTTTCATTACTTTTCATCTTTATCCTTTCTGACCGGAGTTCTGATGTTGTACAATTAAATAACTTTGTTTCTCTCATCAGCCATACAAAATAAATAAAAAAATATGAAATTCCATATCGTAAAAAATAATATTTAAGTTCTGTAATTTAAGTTTAAAATAAAAACATTTAAATAAATACTTACAATTTGTAAAAACTTTTCGACTTTATCAGAAATTTTAGAAAAAGAAAAATGCCTCTGTGCTCTTACCGAGATTCCTAACAGAAAGTCCGTAAGATTAATTTCTGTCTAAGTTTTTGCGAATGCGGTTTCCTGCACGTGCGTGCGTCTAGTTCCTATGCACGCACACACGTACGCATGTTTGCGCGCGCGCATATCGCAACTGCAGAGAGAGAGTCATTGCTCCGAGGAGTTGGATCAATGAGGCTGATTACTCAGCTCTCCTCTTGCAGACGCGAGACAGACCGGTCCAGCCGCGCGCACTTATTTTCCACTGAAAAACGTCGTCAGGGGGGATAAGATCAAGTAGAATTGAAAACGCTTCTAATTAAGAAGACTCTGTTGAACGGATTTTGACAAGCCGCGTTATGCAGAGAAAATTAAACAGCGTGAGTGAACGAAAGTTTATTGAGCTGTAGATTTTAATGCAGAACTCATATATTAATATATAGTGAATTTAATAACTCCAGCTAGATTTATTACTCTTAGTTGGATTTGTCAGAAATAATCAGAGATGTCATATTTATATGTATATGTGGTTCTGTGATAGAAAGTGTAATCATTTGTTGTGATTGTGAAAATACATATAATTATTGATTTATATCGTTCCATTAATCTGATTGATACCGATGTATACTTCCAATAATAATCGAACATAAATCCAATAATATCGAACATAAATGAAACATCAAAATGACATTCGAACAACATCTTTGCTGAACACAATTTCTTATTCACAATTTAATTGCAAAACTACCCCCGAATATTGTATAATTGACTCTACAATGATGTAAGGTCATAATCAGATTTAATAGATAAATAGAGATATTATATTTACCTTTTTTTTATAATAGCGTGAAATTCAAGCAGAAATATAACACATATAATTGTAAATCTCATTAAAATGACGATGAGAGTTACCAGCTATATGATAGAGAAATTAACTGCAGTGCTGCAAAAAAAGGGAATAAAAGAATAATAAAGGTCGATTCAGACACGCCGTGCCGTACCCGTACCGTATCCGTATCGTTAACATTAGACAAGGATGGAGACACATTAGACAAGGATGAAGACAATAGGAATCCTTGTCTAATGTTTCTGTCCGTGATACGGTATAACGGGTACGGCACGGCTGTGCTGAATCGACCTTAAGGGAACTTTTCGATCATTTTTAATTACAGACAATCTTCTTTCTAAAGACAAACGCTCTCTACTGAAACGAATCTAACTAAACTTTACTCTTTTTTTTATCGGTTCATTACTGACTCAAACGCCAATCGCAATTTCAGCTTGAAAAAAAAAACAAAGATCTGCTTCTGCAAAATCTCATTTTCTCTTGTAGGTATATATAATATCGGCGACGCGCTTAGAATCCATTTCCTTTTCCTTTCAGCGCAATGCTGATACCGATGTATATTTGCGATATTGGATGAAGGAAAACTACGTCGCGGGGAAAGGATGCAATTTACGCGAGCTCGTACTCATGGCAGAATTGACGCCACACCGTCGTCGACAGTCAATATCGAGAGGTGTAAATCGAAACATCGAAAAGTACACTGATATATCGCGCGTAATATATCCTAGCAAGAATCTGCATGTACAAGTACACCGGATACGATACGAGCGATGCACCATCCTCGTGCGGACCGCATGATTCTCAATTGCAAAATTACTCACAAGAGCAAGGCTGATGTACCGCAACGCTAACCGCAATTGATACTTCGCCCTGATGTATCAATGTCAAACACTATATTATAATACATGTAGGACGAGATAGTCGAGACAGATCAATTTTGTGCATTCATATCAGTTTGCCGGTAAACTTCATTATTTTACGCGTTTTCGATGTTACATATTTTTAAAGATCTCTACTAATTATTTTTTTTATGCAAAAGCGAACTTTCAATTAAAATCTATTATACATATTTATATACTTATCTGTGTATAATAAAAAATATATTAAAATATATCAAAATATGGGATAATTAACGTTAATTTATAATTATAGTTAATTGAGATGAGAAAATATATACTCAATACATCTGTTACAAAAATATTTTATAACAATAAATGTATAAAAACGTATATTATTTCGAAAATTAATACCAATGAACAATTAGTAATACGATTTTGTTAAATTCATTGTTTTGTCTCTTTTATCATTTACATCACAAAAAAAAACAATTATAATAAAGATTATTGCAAAATATGTATTGCGTATATTATAAAAATATCTTATTCTACCTTATCCCTTATTAGATTTGATTTAGATCAGGTTCTGAATTGACATCCGTCGCAACCGCCTCTAAAGTTTGACACACACACACACACACACAGAACATACACACCCTGCAACGACCGGTGCACTTCGACATGTCGGTCGGAACTGCGCGTAGCTTTAAGTGCGGCAACGCTCGAACTTCCAAAGGCGATGGCCATTGTGTCAGGGTGCTGAGAACCGCTCCACGTTCCACCGACAGTGATCGATAAAGGGTGCGCGATTGGCCCACCGAACGCGATCGAGATTCCGCACGAGAATATAATAATGGCAAGATGACATTGTTTAAGAGGAAAAGCCGGCGGGAAAATGGACGACGTGCTCGACGTGCTTAAACGAACTTGAAGAGTTCGTCATCCCCGGAAACTTCTTCGCGGTGACGTCGCGAAAATTACCGCTTGCGTTGTTATTATTTTTATATGGCCGCATTGTTCTACCTTCTAATAAGATTTTCTTTTAAATTGCACATGCTTACGTAATAGTTTCTGAGTATATACTTTATTTAGCATACTGATAATTTTTGTAATTATATAGAATCAGTATCAATTGCTTCATAATCATGGTTTAATTAGATATGTAGATAATGAAACGATAGGCACAAATAAAATCAGAATCATCAAGGATTGTCGATCAACGATAAATCATATTAGTTGAGATAACTAGGACATTGCACTATATCAAAATACTAAAATTAATCATTTCCATTCTTCTCAAAACTTTCGATTGCTATTGAACAAATAATATTGCAGCGACACTATTTAAAAGCTACTTTAAAGCTTCTGATATCTCTTCGATATAATCTCACTTTAATGAATTGTTACGTTCGCGCCACGACAATGATTACTCCAATCAATTCTAACATTAATGCAAAGGTATATAGACGCTGTGGTGAAAGCATTCAGACCGGTACTTGATCGCTTGTACAGAGAGTAACTTGAAATCTAATTGAACAGCGGATTACGATAGTCTTAAGACGAGGCTAGAGTGTAGTAGCGCAGTTGCAGCATAGAGAAATCGATATTGCATTACATTCTTGCCAATTTATAATCTTCGCTTACCTCACACTATCTAAATTGTAATAATCACTTTCACTCTCTTTAATCATATACCATATAAAAAACAGCATTATTAATCAGAGCATTTATTACAATGTGCGTTCAAAAACTCCAAAAAAAAAAAACAGTTATGCAAAATAATTTCAATTTATTGCACGTTACAATTATTGATAATCAATTCTATAATGTGATAAGAGAACATGAATCAAGTTTATATAAAAAACTATAAAAATATTGTAATATAAAATTGGTTAAAATAATTTGTTAATTTAAATAAAAGTAGCATAAGAGAAAGATGGAAAAATATTCCGCTAAAAAAATCAGATTTCCGCAAAAAAATATCTATATGATAAAAATATTTACTCGTAATGAAGATTTTTCGTCGCTGTTAAAATTAAAAAAAAATCGTATTTTGAAAAGTTACAACATCTTGCGTAACAAAGATATGTAAGAGATAAAGGTGCAGCGTAAGAAGACTAAAGTATGAGGTCAAGAAGAGAGAAGAGGAAGAAAGTTCGAAAAAGTCGGAAAACCAGTCAATCCACTGTCTTTCCCTCTTACTCTCAACCTTATCTCTCGTCCATCGCGATTCGCGTATCTTTCCTTCTATCGTGTCATCTCTTTCTATATAGATACGATCTAAATGCTTCCGCGCGTCGCGCTCTCTCTCTCTCTCCGGCGATGTCTAGACTGAAGAATTTTGCCCGAACTGCAACCCCGCCATTCCCATCAGTAGGAAGCTTTAACGATTCGTCTCTTCTCGGCGGTATATAGAAGATATTGGAGGGATGCGTATGGGCGGTCATTGACATTTAAACGTCGGCAAACGCTCGAGAAAAAAACGTCGAACGCCATTAAGAGCGACCGCATTTATTAATTATATTAACCTTTAATTTCAACAAGCAATAATATTACAATGCGTTTTTATATTGTTTAGTCTCGGAAAACAAATTCAGAAATGGTAAACAATTTTTAAAATTGACTTTTATACACAATCACAAGCATTTTTTACTTTTTATTATCTAGTTTATAGTAGCATACTAGTGATAATATGTAACACATTATCTTTGAAATTTCGTGAATAAAAATCTAAAGCATAAAATGAAATGATAAAATCGCAATAAAATAGCAAAATATATATTACATGCTAAATAGGAGTCTCTGTGAAAAAGTTATTAAAAGGCATTAAAAGGAAAATTTATCATCGCAAAATTTCATTTTTAAAAGCGTTGGGATTGACGACCGTCTTTTGTTCGCGACAGAAGGAGATTAAATGCGCAATTCTCATTTAAAAAATTCTAGTTCCTCAAATTATTAACCGTCACAGCATGCTCGTATCAAATATTATGGAATAACGCTATGCTTCGCTATTTTATATATACCAGTGAAGGCATGTCGAAAAATGCAGCAAAGCTGCTCTGTGAGGCCAATTAACGTGAATTATTATCTAGTCGCTGACCAAAATGTTATTAAACAAAAGGGAGATCGATGAAAGAGAAAATTACTCGCAACGAGGGTGTCGAGCGATGATAAAGTTTGACTTTATGTTGAAGGAGAAATCGATTTTTGGACGTGGTTCGTTTCTTGATAGAACTTCGCCTTGATGAGACAAATGGTAATATCAGTGATAAGATATAGATTCTTTCGCATTTCAGATGTGACAAGAAAATGAATTGAATGCAGAGTTTAAATGAGCGTATTGAGACACGCCATGAAAAATATATGAGGTTTCGTAAAACGATTGCGTTGCATGAGTGCTCCGAAACTATTTTGCTTCCTTTCTATCTCAAATAATTACGGCAAAAAATATTACTGTGCAACGTGTATCATCAGATGTCTTATTAATTGCAATTATACAACAAATTTAGAGCAAATCTCTTCTTCAGTAAAAATTCTGCAAAAATTAATTATCGTGTATTTTGAAATTAGTGTATAAAAGCATTGAATGTAAAATATGTTCAATTGTATTAAAATTCGCGTGCGGCAATAACAAGCGTAAAATAATGACATAATAGAAAAAAACTTGGCTGCCAGATCTAGCTAGATTTCAACAGATTTAGTAACCAGGTGTACCGCTTACTTATATTACATGGGAAAAAGTTGGGTCTGTCTACCTGCTCCACCGTATTGTCGTCACTATTCAAACATTTGTTGTAAGAAAAACCAATTGAAACCTACAAAAAATATAGTGCACATTTTATTGATTCTAATATACATAATAGCTGTCAAGCAAAGCTATTACATAACTCGCGCTTCGTAACATGTTATTTAAACACGACAACGAACAAAATCAGAAACAAGATGCTATGTATCATTATTTTAACTTATTATCTAAAATGTGGATTTTAGCCAACAATTAACAAATTATTCGCTTAAAATTATGCGTAATGCGTTTGTTTATAAGTTATTGTTAAAAAGTGATTTATCTTACATATATTAAAAACAATTTAAAATAGTGTTTAATAAAATAATTAAGCCTTTGCGGATGTACTTTACATAAAGATTTTTAATATAATATGAAAATGTTTCTTCGAGAAACAAAAATTGATTTATTTTTATTGATTTATTCGTATATGTAATATAATTAAGCGTAGAATAACTAATAATTAAATTAATTAAATAGATAAAAAAATAAAATTAAAAAATCCATAAATTTTATATATAGGTATGTGTGTATTCACTCAATATTTTTTAAATAATTTTTTTCGCTAATTAACTTGTATTTGCATGAATGAAATAGTTCAAAGCACTCAACTTTCAACAATTATAAAAAAAAAATAAAAATATAAAATAAATTCCATCTCTCTTAATAATAATATATTCCAAAAAAATGGTATATATCACATGATATTTTTCGGGACATATTACAAAAAAAAATAAATAAAAATGTAACAAGTTTATATCCGTGCATTTCAAGGGTAGATTTTTGTTTGTCACGCAACAAATAAAATCCAATTACAATTTTTTGTTTGCTTTCCTATACGTTCGATCGTTTGATCTCGAAGTAGCATGAAAACTCATAAAAGACAAAAGCTGCGTTTATCTCCGCCTCGAGTATTCACTTAATGTGATATAGTCACCCCTTCGCCCCTCAAGTGGCAAAGGTGCAGGCGAATTGCAAATACGAGAACCTAATGTTCTTTTGCGTGCTCGCCTTTTCATCGACTTGCACAGAGACATATAAAACGGAAATGTATCTTGAGTGTTCATGTAATAGGAAATGCATTCTCTTGTTGGGATTGTAAATATAGCATGTCACGAATAATTGACTGATATTATTTACTCATACTCAAGAATCTGTTAAAAATAGTAATTGATAATATAAAATTTAAAAAATACGTAGCTATGCTTAAGAATATATCAAGTTTATTCAAAGCAATAAAAATATAAAATTCTTTCTTCGCTGAAAGCGATATTTTAAGATATTTTAGATATTTTGAAAAAATAACACATCTCTACATTTTTTTATATCTTCTCTGGCTTCTTATAAACCAGATATATTAGTATTATATAAATGTTAATTAACTTTTTCAACAAATTCCAATAATTCTTTTTAAAATACAGTTTATTAATAAACCTAACTAATGTTTTTAAAATATCTGTTTCAAGTTTAGTGATCACAAAAATTAACGCCGAGTCGCTATAAAAAGTGCGTAATCACAATGTTTTCATTACGGTCAATCGCCGATGGCGAAACACGACACACTATCGGGTATTTTCTCACTTTCAGAACTGGTTTTATCGAGTATTACATCCGCAGTTTCTCCGACAGGCCGCGATTTGAATGCATTACAAAACTAATAAACTCTGCTTATAGGTTCTAGGACAATGCGTATCATCGTTAAAATGAACAACATATCGATTCATAGTTAAAATTTGGGATGAGAAAGCCACCATAATGGCGGCCCCACCGTACAGCTGTTCGGATCGAGGCTCCGTTATAATAGCGATAAATTAATAACGGCCTATAACACATTTACCGCGAACGAAATGAGCGTATCGTAGCTATAGAGATCCGCGGTCGCAGTTTCAACAAGCGACTCCGTTTAACGGCTCGTATTTCTTGTCCAGGTCCGACAACTTTTAACTAGTTTTAAAGTCCCGGACAGTTACTGTCCGCCAGAATTTCGGCTATCGCGTTATACGAAAACTGATGTGTACAGCTCGTCTATCAGACTAAATGCGGCGCCGCATTAAAACGGGAGATAAAACCAGCCACGATATGCGATAAGTGGAGCTTTTTCAGCAGCAAATCATCACGTTACATAACAGAGATATTTAAATTTAGTAAAATATTAATAACATCCGACATCTCTATTTCCGAGATTAATACTGGTGATAATAAAAAAATGCCAACATCCATTAATTATTAATTAATTAAATTACATATATGTAATTAAAATATACAAGATATTTCAAAAATATAATTTTTTCTATTCAGCTCAATCGAGATATTAATGTTCAATGTACAAAATAAAATATTAATATTTCAAAATTATTAAATATTGGAAGAAAAAATATTCATATTTTACAATCTCATGAATATAAGAAGTAAAAGAAAGTTTTCTTTTCACGAAAAAGAAAACTTTGCAGCCAGGCCGAAGTTGAATCTGCTCTAATATTAGCAGATTCAAATTTACTTTCTATATGGAGCAATTATTGCTATTCTTTAACAATTATTATTTCGCTTTGTATTACTTTACTTTGACTGGACTGCCAGCAAAACTCGATGGAAATGAAACACTTCGCTATACGACGCAACTCAAGTAGATTCAAGATAACAATATCGGTAAAAGTCCAAGTGAGATATTTCAAATATTTTCAGATTTCAGGTATGCTCAAAATGCTGGAAACAAGAGTTCCTTCTCTTTTTAAATAAGGGAGTAAAAATCTTTTTATCATTAGATAAAATCTAACAGAGATCCAGGAAGAGCGTTTCACAAAAGATCTCTAATCTAAAAACAGAATAAAAACGATAAAAAGTTCTGCGGATTCCAAGTAAAAGGAAATTGGCAAATTCTCGAGAAAAAGTTGCCTCGCAATTAAAAAAATTACTTTTATTTACCCGGGTCGGAAAATACTCATTTTGTGAGAATTTTTCTTCTCTCCGATGCGACAGACAACGAAGAAAGGAGTTATATAAAAAGTAGACGAATCTTTCTACGGTCGCTCAGTTTATCGTTGAAACGAATCTCTTTGTGATTATTCCCTCTTCACAAATCATTCCCCTATCGTATCTTACCAGTTTTATCTACCGTCGATTTTCTATTTCGATTTAATCCTGATTTTATACCCCGTCGGTTCGATCTAATCAATGAAGGTAATTACATTTGTGCAAATACTGCAAATGTTGGATATAATCAAATAATTGAATACAAACTTAATAAATAATTAAAATTATCAAAACGTTGAACATTATAACTGCTGAAATTTTTATAAATTAACTTAAGTAGAAAGAAAATATTTAATGTATTTTAAAGATTTTAAAATAAAGAAATGTGTAAAATATGCATACATTCTATAAAAAATTCAGAAAAAATTTTCAAAATAAGTAACTATTAAAATAACAGTACATAAATATTAAAATAAACTATATAAAAGTGAAAAACTTCAAATCTTAACCTGAGATTAAATAATTATAAAAATACTTGGTAAAAATTTATTAAGATCCAATTAACAGGCTCTAATATATTTATAATTGCGCTTGCATAATTTAATATTAATAACATTATTATAACAAAACTTTAAAAAAATTTCTAAAAGTTTATATTAATTGAACTATAAATAAAAATTTATATTAATTTAACATAATTAAAATAAAAAATAATAAAATCAAAGTTAAAAAAAATAAATAAAAACTGCTATCCTTTTGCAAGTCTGCTATCATTTATAGCGATTATATAACTGAACTATTTATCATTATCACCAAGTTTTCTTATATATTAAAATAAAAACAGGGTATTCCCGGTCTTTAGCAACCGCTAATCATGCATAACGTTCAATAATACATGCAAAATACGTTAAAGTAAACTTGACTGCTTGATAAGGCACGGTATCGCAACTTTTTCAAGGACTGACGGTAGTTGCTAAATAAGAGTAATTATGGCCGGGAAACCCCAACATAGTAAAAGCTTATCAAAATATTAAAAAAGAAGATTAATCGTTATCTATCAGAGTGTGTAAAACTACATTTCTCAGAAATATATGAATTCGATTGTAAACTACATTATCTGTAGGTATAGTGTACTTTTAAATTAATAAGTAAAGATAAAAAGATACAGACAAAACACGAGAGCACGAAATAGACGTAGGAGACTTATTAATTTAATTAAAATCAATAATAAATAAAAATAATTATAACTATCTGTAAAACAAAACAATAAGTAATTAAACAATATATTTTTCAGTATCCATTATGTCTTCGATATTTCTTCTTTTGCGAGTCGTTCTGTTTACGAATGTTTAATGCACATTTTGCACAATCAGCGATATATGTTGCTGCTTTTATCTTGAAAAATATTCAGCATGTACTTAATAAAATATAAACTATTCGCGGAAAATTACAAAGTGCACGAAAAGCAACGAGAGATCAATATGCCAAGCCAGAGGCAACGTTCAATGTGCATGTGTGTATTCGGTGTCTATTAACGAGGCGTTCATAAACGCACGGTCGCGATCATTCGGCGTTTCGCAAGTGATTGTAGCCGTTTGCAAAATTAAATCGGCAAACATTCGAGGCCACTTCAGCGCGCGTAACGGAACAGCTGACACACACGGAACACCCGCGAGTTTCCATATTCCGCAAGAGAGATTAATACGACTAAAATTTCGCAATTCCGTAAATTCCCGTTTTTAAATTCTGTTTATCGCATTACAGTTTCGAACGCGATTTCACGTTACGGCGCTATTCTGCGAGAGCATGGTTTACGCATGAGTATCGCTGGTCAGTCGGTGGCAGTAGCGAATCATCCGCGTATATATTAGTGAAATGGAAAAAAAAATGAATAAGAGAATAAAAATAAAAAGAACGTGCTCGAACGACCCATTTAAATAGCGTGAATTTTACACGGTTTAAATTGAACGTTTTGTACAGAAGTGGTTTTGCGTTGGCGAAATGTATATATGCGCTTATCTCCCCTCTTATAGTTGCAACATCCTGTTGTTACACGATCTTAAAAATCATCAGTATCACAGTACGCGCGTAATTATAAACCAGGCTTTGTTCTGCTTCCGCCGCTTCTCAATTACAAATAAAAACAGAATGCGAAATGCAGAAGCGTATAGATATTTGTTAATTGTTAGGAAAATCACGCAAGAGTCAATGTCAAAGTCATTTTGAGATATATATGTATTGTATAAGGTTTCAGATATTAGTGATTATTAGCAATAATCATTAAGAAGGCATTAATTAATATATAAAATAATTCCTATATTTAAATAATATCATGATAAATAAAATGATCACTTAACTTTTTGTCCAGCAATTTATTTAATTTTGCTAGTGTATTAACTTACTACAGTAATATTGATTACTGAATAAGAAACATAATACACGTTTATTCTTCTCCCTCCTAAGATACAGAATATAGCATAATCGGTTTTATTTTGAAGATGAAATCATCAAGATTAACGAGAAGGAAAATAAAATCGCAAGCACAACGTAAACTTATACTTTAAAAATCAAAAAATTTCCGCACAAGAATTTTCTGAACAACCTAAAATTCGGGATATTCTCAACTCGACCGCTTTATCGGGAGCGCGATATTTCGGTGAAACAGTGCATATACGCAGTGCCTTCTAAATTGGAGTCCACCGCGATTGTGCTCGACTGAAGAAGAACCGACGTGGAAACCGAAGATAGCGAGTTCGATTTTCCGTCGTGAGCTATTTAGGCAGAAAGGAGATTGTCGCGGAGGTTAATTTCCGTCTGCATAACAACTGCGATAAGTCTACTACATGGCGACCTTCACGGTCACTGAAACAGAGGCGCACGTCACCAAGACTTACGTCAGCGATCTGTTCCTCGAGGAGAGTCAAATCGATTATAACCAGGATTGGATCGTTATCTTGTCTACTGATAAGTAGCACAAATACAGCAAACTGTAATTTCTCGATGCGAAAAATCCTTGTTCTGTGACCGGTTCTAAGTACGATTATTATTAGAGTTTTATAGAATATGCAAATCTCTAATATTCGAATTCCTTTTAAAAACATTTTAAAAATCCGTATAATATAATTTTATAATGCAGAGAGATTTTGACTAATATTTTAATATATTCGTTCCCCCTAAAAATATTATTATAGAGATAAAAATCCGCACATATTATACAAAAATT
Source organism: Temnothorax curvispinosus (assembly GCF_003070985.1). Taxonomy (NCBI): domain Eukaryota; kingdom Metazoa; phylum Arthropoda; class Insecta; order Hymenoptera; family Formicidae; genus Temnothorax; species Temnothorax curvispinosus. The sequence continues at coordinate 1,010,016 of NW_020217514.1, read as the reverse complement.
TTACTCCGTTTATAAATCATATTCTTAAAATATGTTTCGTACGCACTAATTTATACGCATGCAAAATAAGAATATCATAAAGTAAACCAAGCAAAATTATCGCATGCTTTCTGATGCATGTGTGCCGATGTTTGGTTAAATGATGAAATGACATCACGCGTCTGCTTCATAGAAAGATGTAAATCGAAATCTAAAAATAATCCGAATCTCTCTCCTGAATAAAGTTATATAATTTTCCGAACAAATTATAATCCGGGAATTATTACACAACGAATCAACGAAGTGCGCTATATAGACGCTTCCTGACGATAGCATGTCTCGCGATAAAAAAAAGAGCATGATGAAACAGCATATGAACGAGTGGCGGAGAAATTTTTCCATTGTGATCGCAGAAGGCACGAAAAATACGGCAATAGATTCGATGTCCGTTTTGAAATCGACATGTTTCCTCTGAATCGCGAAAATTGATGAAAAACCAAATGCCACTAAAAATCGATACTGTGTTCTTCAAGAAAAAAATAGAAAAAATAGAACTCACTAGAAGGACGAAAACGTCGTGATCAATGAAAATGATAAGAATGTCAATCGCTTGGAATGAGAATCGTATCGACGAACCAAACGTAAAAGAGATATAATAGAGATCCATAAGGATTTCAATTTGGGGGTTTATACTATTTAAGCTCGGAGCAAAATATAGATATCGTACTGAATCCACACGAGATCTATCGGTTGGAAATGTACTGAGTTCAACTCTCCGCCAATTTCGATTTCGAACGTTATCATACAGTATGAAAGTTCCCTTTGAAGCATGTTACCGAAGCGAGAGAAATAAGTATACTCTGTATATACTCTATATATAATATCTCTCAATTTCAAAATAAAAATATAAAAATATTGAAGATTATAAAACTTTTGAAATATCGTTCAATGAAGACGATATTACGTTTCTCTTTAAAATAACTCTATTGGAGAAATAAAGCTAATATCGGTGAACAAATTCAACGTATTTGCGGATCGTTAATTGCATATTTAAACGGTTCACTGTAGCATGTGTTTCTTCTTTAAATATTAATTCGCATATTCAATTTATAAGAGAGATCAATTTGAGCGATCTCCGCACTTCTTAACTTCACGAAATGAATGATGAAATAGAATTTAATTAAAGTCAAAGCGATTTTCCTCGCTGTAATGTCAAATTGTTCTACACGAGAATAGAATCTTCTCTAACTCGAATTTGCATTCAAATTTACTGCAGTTGATAATGTCAAGTTAAATAAACTTGTAATTTTAACCGGGATGTTGTATACTAATCGAGCCGCCACAACTGGCGTAGATCGTTTGTTGCCTGGAATAACGTTGCCATTAAATCTCATCGTGCCTCATTTCAAGCGCATTGCATATAATTCACCTTCGCGATGATATCATTCTTGTTTATTTCACCGCGTGGCTTACGAAGCTGGCGCTTCGATTTTCTCTCAACGATTCAATTAACAAACATTCAATACCTTTACTTTTTAATTTAATTTAAACGCTGCTCCATTAATTAAAGAAAACTATCGCATTACACAAACCAAAACATATATTTGGATCAATTAATCTCGTTTGAATAATACTCATCATTACTCGTCAATAATCCCATCTCATAACCGTTCCATTTTCCCATCACAGTCGATTAATTAAACGATATCAATACAATAATTATCAAAGTAGCTGTATCGGCAGATGTTCGTTTCAGGCAAAAAACGTCAAACCGTGTTTGCACTCGGTCGTGCAAAAAAAATTTTTTGCGACTATCCAGAAGCGCACAATGATCGCGAAAATAATATTAAAAAAAAGAGGGATCCAGTCCCAATCTGGCCTGGATCTCTCGTGGCACTGACCTTGCCCAAATAGCGAAATCCATGGTTGTCCGCAACTCGCCTGGCCGCTTCCTCTCCTCCATCGATGTGTGCCGCCCACTGGTTGGTGTACGCGCGCGTTCGACCGCCGAGAGTCAACAGGGCCACGACCGCCAGTCCGAAAATCCGCCACGTGCACATGATAGCTCCTCCGCTGCGCCGACGACGACGATCGCCACCGGCTGCTCCAGTTTCGCCACCCCCGCGGGCCACCGTTATCATCCACTACTATATATATAGATATCCACCACCAACACCACCGCCACCGTCGCCACCGCTTCCACCACTCGCCAGGGCAGCAGCGACACGATGGTAACACCGCGTCACCACGACAAACACCACTGCAGTCGTCACGATGCACCACGGTTGCCGAAACGGAAAAGAAGAAGGATCCACAGCCTCCGACAGGACTACTTTATGTATGACCTCTCTCTCTCTATCTCTTTTGTTCCCTGCTGCGGCGATTCTTCTCGACCGATCCTTCCGTTCTTTCTCTGTGTGAGAGCTCCCTTTTACGGACTGCTCACGTGTACACGCGGACGATGATCCGGGAAAACTCGATCACTCACATACACACCCACACACGCGCGTCACGCAGGCTGCACCCACGCACGTCTCGCCACCTGCGAATCAACCGCTTGCGAACGACTGAATCGCCGGCGGCGTGTGTCACTCGTTTTAAGTACCGAACCTCCACCACGCCGCACACAGTGTCAGCCGTTGACTCCTCCGTCGCTATCGTCCACGTCGACGTCGCCGTGACGTCGTCGCCGCCACTGCCGCCGCCGCCTTCGGTCAACGGGCAGGAGCAGCAGCGGGAGAAGAAGGAGGCAGTCGTCAAGTCATGTGGCCGTCGACGAGTGGGGAAAACGGAATGATTCTCGCGATGACAGCGTCGCGAGTACAACCACGAACCACGCGGATGTCCGCCGTCGCGCGCGATCACTGCGGCGATCGCGAGTGACCTTCCCGATTCGCGGATATTCACGCCACGCGGACATCCAACGCGACCTTGTCCTCCACGCCTACCGCACGCTGAGTTTCACACACGGGGGGTCTCAAGAAGACCAGAGATTTGTCATCGCTTTCTCTCGCGCGGTATATCCTCTATTATACAGTTTATTCAAACTGAGTTAGCTATATATCTAACTGAGCTAGCCAGATCTGTTAGGTATCAAATTGTCGCATCTAATTCTTCCGGTTAATAAAAAATCTCACGTCCGATCTTGATCTTCGTCTTGATTTTCGTCCATCGACTTTCATAGTTTACGTCCGTTTGTTGAAATCTTTCATGTCTTCAGCTCAAGGTGACTGTTTCGCTATTGGATCTCCTGTGTTTCTCGATCGCCTCTTCTCGAGCGTAGCAGAAGAAGTGTGCAGCTTCGCCGACGTGGAATTTTTCGCCGACACGTCTCAATGACTCGCGCGCGACGTCGTCAGCGTTCCGTTCCTCACGCGTCTATCATACCTCCAGAATTCCTCCTCTTACGCCCTTTTCTTCGGGTGTCAGCAAAGCATCTGGTCAGATCCTCTTTCCGCGCATCTCAATCGCTCGCCCTTCGTCCTGTCAAACGTACGATCCGTCGTTACAGGGATGCCCTCATGATCTTGACATTCTCTCGCACGCCCCCTCCTTTCGAGCACGTCGACGAGTCGATGCCTCGACAGACGCCCAACTCCATGAAACTTCTCTTCGTATCTTGATTTCTTTTTTCGAAAGAAAAAAAAACGAGATTCTCAATTTTGTTTTGTCGTGCTCTTCGAGGGCGACGATGCTCGGTCGCCGGAGAAGTGAATGGCCAACCACTCGAACGAGGTCACGACGCGTAGCTGACCGAGAGGTCGATCACGTCATCGAGCACCGCATCGTTCCCTTGGGCGCACCGCAGGAGACGAGGTGTACCAGCCAAGGTCCTGGCTGAGTTAGACGGCTGAGTTAGACGGGAGATACCTCTTTGCTTTGGAACGGGTCTCGGAGCTGCAAACGATGTTAAGAGAAATTGATTAGTTGAAGTTTCCGGCAAAAATTTTCAACTGGTTTCAGGTACTTGAACTTGCTAAATCGCAGTTAAACTATATACGGAACACTTAAAGTACTTGATAGTCACGAAAATTAATTTCAAAGCAATTTCTGGTGCACGATGCGGTATACGCTATACGCTTGCTAAAAATCTGAGTTGGTCAGTTTTGATATATAAATTTTGATATCAACACACTCCAAAGAACTTTGAAAACTATACGAACTACAGGAAAATTAGTTTCGAGGAAGAGTCAACGGTTTGAAAACAGTTTAAAGTAGACACATGCAAACGCATAACTACACGAGTAGACTGGAGATACGTATCTAAAGACATTATCTATGTGCATCTCTTGGTATCTCGTAACATCATTCTCCATCGTTAACGATGCGTTACATCGCCAAGGACTCACGCTTTGTATTAGCGTCACGTTTGAGAAACGTTCGGCACAGTCAGCATTCTCGTACCGACAAGAAAAAAAAGATTTAGCCCAGCAAAATCCACGTCGGTTTACGGTGATTACGACGGCATGATGGAATAGTTTCGGCTCGTCGAAATTGTATTCGCCGCATAACGTGACCCGATTCCCCGTTATGGATTAGAGCTTAATTTTCGCTCGGCGATTTCGCGTTGCAGGAACGAAATCGCAATCGGAAGTAAGTGCAACGTTAATCGTCGTGATTCGTATCGAGCTTTTACATAACTCTCGTTACGCTACATAATTCACTCGATACTATCTCCATCAATTGTGAGCATTATGTCAGCAACAGAAAATTGCGTTTTAAAGGCATTAAAAATTATCATTTGAGATCATTTACTGCAATTATTGTTGTCACGGTGATCACGTAAAATAAGATTGATTTCCTATTTGTAAGGCGCATTTATTATAGTTAATTTATTATTGTCGCTCTTCGATTATTATTAGATTATACGTTGTACATGCACACTTATACATATATTTTTATATAAATAAATATATAACTATAAATATAAATTTTCTTTAATTATATTGCATTACAAAAATATATTTTGACAGTAATTTAAAATGTTCGTAAAAATATTATATTAATTTATCAAATATCTAGCAAAATAAAAATATTTAATTTCAAATCTTGTTTTATATACAAATGTCTTATAACTTACTTGAATTTTATTTTTTCTCATCTTATCAAAAAAAGAAACTGAAAGATATATGATAATAATATTGTCGTGAAATAATTTTCGATTACCTATTATAAATTGCAATCTAATTTTACTGCATCGTGACAAAAGTTCATATTTCTCGACACGGTCTATTCACTGTAGTTCTCCCTGCAAATATTATTTTGCAAGATTCTAACAATTTACGAAATCTACCTCAAAGAAGTGGAACTCATGCTCAGGCAATGTCTCTTGCGCGTGTTATTAGCGCGCTATAAATCTCCATAGTGAAATGAAGTGCCGCAAGTTCGCATTATCGTCACGTTCAAAGGACTTTTCGAATGAGTCAGCCTCCGGAAAAAGGACTCGACATTGGTCGGTACGGACGGTTGCAACCCGCAGGAACATCCAGCGGGCGCCGCGAGGAAATTGCATTCGCAAGTTGGTCTTCCACCAACCTTGTTTCTCTCTCTCTTTCTCTCTCTCCTCTTCTCTTTCCCCCTCGTCCCGTCAGAGTCGTGATAAAGAGAGAATAGAAAAGGGTTGCTAGAGAGGTGAATTAAATTTAAGCCAACTCGCGTCCTATCCAACTATCCCCTCCCCCGACCTCATCTCTGACACCATCTTTTCCCTTCTTTCACAATCCTCTCTCGCACTTTGTGTCGGGCTTCTCTTTGTCGTTCTATTCTCTTCATAGCTGAGTCGGCGCGGCCGACCAGCCGAGACGACAGCAACTGGCCCTCTTTTTAATTTCGAGATAAAAGAGGGCAAAACTGCCATTCGAGGGAAGCTGAATACAAGGGGTAATGGAGGGTCAATCAAGTCGAGTTATAAGTCCCGTCGGAGAGAAAGAGTATTCCTTTTTAAAGCGGATTTGATGAATTCGATCTCTTGACTAAAATGCGGCGAACTAAAACGAAATACTGCCAGATATATTTCGTCAGATATATATAATAATCGCCTTCACACTAGAAAATGATATCCACGAATCCATTTTAGATACTGCGAAGTACTTAAGTCTACCTGACTGCCGGCTCGATCTCGAAGACGATGACTCGCGATAGTTATTTTAGACTCTAGAGGCAGAAGAGCTGAGAAATCGATAAGAACAAATAAGGATCGTCCTTTAACAGAATCTTAATTTAAAGTTTACTTAAATATTAAACTTGAAAATTTAATCTGAATCAAATTTTCACCGGAGATATATTTAATGCACAGAATCGACGAATTGGTAGGAATTATAGCGAATATACACATTTCATAACATGAAATATTGCGTAGTATTAATTGTCTCTCTTTTCCGTTAATTTTTGTGTCGACACGTTTACTCGTAATATTTAACTTAATCCCTTATTTTATAAAAAATGTCAGTTACAATAATGTTTTTAAATTTTTAATCATAAGAATTATGTTTAAAATTGAAAAGTCAGAATATTATTAGTAATTTAATATTAACTTAACTATCATTATTAATAGAAAATGTATTCTAATCGTTACGAAAGCAATGCACAAATTTTTGATGACTAATAATTCAAGCTTGTAAAAACGTTTTAACTGCAACTAATATTTTAGTTATATTTATTTATATTTATATTTTAGTTATATTTAGTTATATTTATGCTTTATAGTTATAGGAATAATGTTACAGAGATCGAGTCTGTGTGACGCGACCGATTATGCGATGTAACAAGGAATAATGAAGATACAGTGCACGCGATTAGAAAGTTGGACGGTTGGTTTTAAACAAAAACGAGCGACGCGAGAGTTTCCCCGAGTTCGGAGTTACAAGTATTTATTTGGAAGAGCGGCGTGTATTAATGTGTATTAATGCATACTGCACCCTAAACATTACGTTCTCCAGTTTATTCCCATTTGAATTTTATCTTATCGAAAATTTAATGCACGTCGCAATTCAGGGTGTGCCGCGTATTATAAAAACATAAATAATAAGAAATAATCATTTCAAATAAATAATGGAAAATAATAAATCTCGATAACTTTGTGACAAAAAATATTTAAAACAAATTTTTTCACATTTCGACACTCAAGAGAATTAATACCTCTCACGAATCCTTCTATTTTTTATGAGCATACGCATCGCGTAAAATCACGTTTAATTCGCATTGAATTCTGTTTTCTCGTATATTGCTCGACATGATACAAAATTAAATGTGCTTTAAAGGACTACGGCTATAATAGACGCAAAGCGAAAACTTGCAGTTATGTTAAAGTAATGTCAACAAATGGAACAGTTCGAAAAATAGGTCGACTGCGAATTATTAATGGACAGTAATGGAGATATGCGATATCGGAATGAAGGATATAATATTTTCCAGGATATTTCTGGGACAGTATCTACGAACGTATATCTATTTTTCGAGTACACGTATTCGCGACGCTTTGTTAACGGAATAACATCGAGATGAATCTACCCTCACTATTCAGTATTCGAAAGCGTATCTCGTTACAGATTTTAGTTCTCGAAATAGCGGAGCAGTATCGCTGATATGCATCTCAGTATTACGGGGAGTGGTTCTATATCGTAAAGCGAAACGGCCGTTCTATCACAGAACAATATTACTGTTCGTAACTTCGCTCGTCTTCATCGATAATGCATCACTGAATATGAAAATGAAGCGACATTATTGGAGACAAACCGTCTGATGTAAATTCTGCGTGCAATAAAAATATCGCGAGAAGATTTATACATATAGCTACTTTATTAATTTACTTTTGGACGATATCATGTAGATCATATTTAAAGATGCGTATTCTGTTAAAGATTTTTTGATAAATTTAACGCTAGACGTGTCATTTTCATTGAGAATTTTACCAAAATTTAAAGCTTGGAGATCTAGCGAGATCTCATAATGAAAATAAATTGCAGTTCGCCGAGGTGGAACAGTCCCGTTGAAACGCAGCGATGCCAAGGTCGTTCTTGTAACAGGAAACTGGGGTCAGAGACTGCAAAGGTACTTTGATATAAGCGTAGTCCATCATAACGAGGAAATGCTGGGCAGGCACGAGCAAAAACCGACCAATTCAAACTCCTTGTTAAGATATAGGATACTGAATGCAAGTTATGCAAGGCATGTTTCACGGAATGTGGAGCTACAAAAACGCGTTTTCTCATCAATAATTTTTCCCATGAGATTCAAACCGGCAGCCAGCTACAGAATTTAAAACAATTTTAGTCTCCTGGCATATTAAATTTCAATACTGTAAATCGATAATAAGAATAAATATACATACATTTAGCAATATTAAATGGATTTTATTTTAATGGCATATTCTAATCCGAGATTTAGTTGCGAAACGTTTAATACGTTTTTAAAGAATTTGTGCTAGACATCTACGGAAAATCATTTACGGATTAATCTGGAGAATTAATGCATCTTTGATACATTTGCTATATATTTAACGAAATATTCGCGATATTGCCAATGCAATATCGAGAGATGCAAATAGTCGCGGGAAAAGGTCGCGAATCGGGAACGTTTAGCCTCGGCAAATGCAATCGAACGAGATTATTTATCCGACGGGGTATATGCCGCGAATCCTGAAAAATACACGTGCGACCGCAATAAAGAGATTGGCATGTCCGCGCATTTCGCAGGCGAATTTATTTTCCCTCGGAACCACCACACGCGTTCGCGATCGGTAAACACCGCATTGTAAATTAACATCGCTCCATGAAACTCAGGGGCGATTTGCCTCCACGTTCTCCCTCGGGAGAACCGAAATACTTTTCGATGAGCAAACGTTTAATTGAAACTAGTTGGATACGTCGCGGCGTCGGTGTTCGCAAAATATCAGATTTGAACCTTTATAGTTTTTTGCGAAAAATGTATTTGTTCAGAGAAAAGTTGAAAAATTATTCTGCGCAGATTATATATATTATATAAATTAATATAGGAATATATATATATATATAAAGAAATTAATTTCATACATGTCGAGATCTCTCTCACAAGACTTATTTATTTTATTTTTAGTCAATCTCTTAAAAATTGTCTTTTCCTTTTATTTTTATTTATTCGTTTAAATTTTTAAAACTTTTAAATTTTATATATTTTTTTGTATATTGTTTTCAGAAACTTGTAATAATGAATATTACTGTTTGCAATATATTGATATTGACACAGTGTGTAATAAAGTATACTATGCACATAAAGTATTTGTAGCTGCAATATAGCTCCGCATTTCCCTTTTCTACATTTCTTGTAGTTCTGTGCTATTTGTAATAAATATCGTGCGTTGTAAATCAATAAAATTTTTCCAGAAGTTTCGTGCATCCCATATTTTTACGTAAACAGCACATTTCAGATATATTTATTATATTCGCATTAAATATAAAATAAAAATCGGACGCACAAAAACATCACAATTTCGACATTTCGTTACAAACGGTTACAAACAAACGAGAGGATACGTAACCGCGTTGTTACGAGCCGCGATTTATCTCTCTCATTCATTATTCCGTTTAAGAAATATAAGCGATGCTTAAAATCCCTTTGAATATTAAACTCGAGACACGTGAGCGGGAACGCCAAGTATCTCTCGAACGTAATGAAGCCGCGTATCACAGAGAAAAGTATTCTCTACACGGCAATTAAGTCCAAAAGTAAGCGATCGCGTACGCGCGCGTTGGTTCAAAATTAATGCGCGGTTCCCGCGCGCGTGAAGGCCGACGCACGTGACGCGCGTCTCGTGACTCCGAAACGGGACGAGCGGGAGAAAGAGAGAGAGAGCGACGTAAACATAAACTTGCCGCGATTCGAAATAATTCTCACGATAAATGCAACGTACCGCCCCTGACCTTTGCGTTCCGCGACATCGCGTAAATTCACGCGCTCGTTCCTTTTTCGTTTCTCAACGGGAGAGAAACGACGCTTTCCTGTAACGAAAACTCCGACCGCGAGCGTAGACCTTTGTCGCTGAAATTCAAGCGACATTCACGGCCTCGCGGAGAGAGGTCTCGCTGCCTAACGGTATTCGCGTAAGTATCTCGACTCGGCGACCAGACAGCGAACAGGACGATCACATGTCGACGCGCGATCGGAGCACTCGGAGCAACGTACTACTATCACGCACTCGCGATTATTACGACGAAACGAAATCTCACTCACCTTTCCGCGTTCGTCGGGATCGCCGTCGGTCGAGTCCCTCTCGCTCCGAGTCCACGCCTCGTCGCTGAGAAAGTAACGCGGAAAACGAAGAGGATGCGCGTGCACGGCGAGCGGCCCGCTGCTGCTGCCGCTGCACCCAGCTGCCCTCGAGAGTTCGCGCGGACGCTGCGAACGTGTCGCGTCCTCGTGTTCCGCGTTAGGTCCGCATCGGCCGCGACCTGCAGACTGTCGAACGAGGGACGACGTCGAATCGTCGTCGTCGTCGTCGTCGTCGTCGCGCGCGCGCGAGTAACCACACCGAGCGAGCGTATCCGCCACGATCTCACTCGTACGACGGAGCACGGATGACTGACTGGTAGACGGTTGGTCGGTCGGCTCGCTCTCCGCGCCCCTCTGCCCGCGTCCCGCCGCTCCGTTCGCCGTCTCTCTCTCTCTCTCTCTTGCTCCCGGTTTTCCCCCCTCTCCCGCGCGCCCCCCCTTTCCGCCGACCATTTCGCGCCCACGACTCGACCCGCCGCGGTCCATCCCCACCATCGATGGTTCGGCGGCACCCCCGCCGCCACCTTTCCCCGTCCGCCCAGTGTTATGCAGCGTATTTTCGGTCTCTCTCGAATCTCCTCCGAAACCCCCTCGATCTCCCTCTCGATCTCCGGTCTCTCGTCTCTCTTCGGTCTCTCTCTTTCTCTCTCTCCCTTTTTCTCTCGGATTCGCCGGGTCTCTCGCGCCAACGTGCCGCGCGCGATCTCCCTTTCTACCGTTCGTGCCCGGATGAGAGCAGGAGCGAGAGGGTGAACGAGAGAACGAACGGGCGGACGTGGCGGATGCCAGTGTCGGAGTAATGGCACAACCAGACCCCACGGCTTTGATTTTCTTTACGCGTTCGTTTCCACAATTTTCTCTTGATCCCTCTCGCGCTCGCGCTTCTTTGATTTATCCCCCCTGTATAGCGCCGAGTCTTTTAATTCTCATTTCAATTTTCTATCGCGGTTTTTTCCCCGGACACTTTACTTTCTCGTCCGAGAGAGAGAGTTCTCGGGCTCTTTTTTGGAATCCGAAACGATTTCCGAGTTGCGGAAAATACGTTCTTGCTGACCGGCAAAAAGCAAAAATGAGAATGATGATATGTAGGTCAGCGCCGGTAAACGGCGCGGTTTTAATATCGAGATATATATGCGGCCGAACTTTTCTATTCGATATACAGTTCGGTATATATTCATTTTTTTATATTTTCCGTCGCGCTATATCTCTTGTCGAAAAGCCGCGCGCGCGCGCTGCATTTTCTTTATTGGAATAATTATTTTACTGTAATGTCACGCAAATTCCGCGGCAGAAAATGCAAATAAAAATATATCTGACAGGTCACGTTGCAGGATATGGCGGAGTCAAATTTATCGACCTGTAAAATGCAGACTTGATATCGTGAAACCTTGAAATATTGTTGTTCGGTGTGTACGCGCGGCGAGTTCTTTTTCGAAAATAATTATTATTAGCGGAATAAATATTTTCACGCAGCGTCACGTATAATCTGCGGAAAGATATGATATATGAATAAATACTTATGGATGTACGTTATTCCGGTATTTATCAGCGCGTTGAATTATCTTAATTCGACGGATTAATTTTTGGCTGCGTCAATGAAAATGTACATTCGAATGCATCGGTATATTAAAAATCAAGATTTATATATTTTTTTGAAAGAAATAATAGTTTCTCGTGTAACCCGATAAACTGACAAGACCGCGCTTTACCTGATGTTGTTCATTAACCCGAGATATTAATTCCCGCGGATTATTGAATAAGGAAGCGTACGCAAGAGTTGCGGAAACTTCTGCAGCGAAATTTCGGAACGGGGTCAAAGTTGCCGTTAATTTCATTAACTTGCCGACTATTAATCCGAACTAATGCAGCGACGAAAATATTTATTCTGTACCTTGAAATGAAATTATGCAAATATCGGATTCTATGTTTTGTCTGATATGAAGCATTAGCTTAATTGGCTTTTAGTGAGAATCTACCTTTCGGCTCGAATACCGTTAATGATGTCGATAACGCGGAATATTAAACGCGCCATATGCAGCTACAAAATCAATCATTATAATTTAAGTATCTTAATTTCTCAATATTCGATAATTGTCTATCATAGTCCAGCGTTTAATGCCTATTATATTAAAATGGCTATTGATTTCATTCCATTGATATGATACGTTATTGCGCAGCGCATTTTACCGAAGGGTCTCAGTTAACATGTTTGTTTCCATTCGGATCTCTTTTTTTTTTCACAATCACGCAGGGTCCGCGATAATACTCGAACATTCCTGGGAGTTCCGGCACGCTCTTCCCTCTCTTGCCTTCTCGTTTATTCCTTCTCTTATTTAGCTTCTCCTTCTGACTCCTTCAGATACATAAACACTCGCATACTCTACTCCAGTGAAAACCTTCAGCCACCGGAACGGATAGTAGCTCCTTTCTCAGTCGGGATCATTCGGCAACCGCGCACTCTGTGTCCTACCTGATGTACACCGTCTCGTCATTCTAGGGTCAGACACGGACACTGGCTGTGTCGACACGCCGAGGAAGATGCCTTGAATTCTATGCTGTATTTGAAATCCGAACAAGGGCACCGGCCAGACTCGATCGAATCCTGATGTGGTTGTGGGCATATCCCTTCTACATCTCACTTCGCTTTCCTTCTCTCTCTCCCTCTTGGCCTTCCTCCGCGTACGCCCGTGTATATACAAGTAGTACCAGCAACCAAGTCCTTTTTCTCTGTTCTCTGTTCTCTCACTCTCTCCCTTCCCCTCTCCCTGACCCATCTCTATAACAGACCATTTCCCTTTCTCCTTCTCTCGCCGCAACTTTCCAGCCGTGTACTTCGCCTCCGTATTTTCCGACCCTGATATCTCCATCTCGTTTTATATCTTCCCTGCAAAAGTGATTCGGCGACAAAGAAGCAAGAATATCGAATGTGAATGTTAAGCACCGCGGCGCACGTTCCGATGAAGCGAATGGGAAGTTACACCCCTCGTTCTTCCTTCCTCCTTCGGAGCTGCTTGGGACTCCTCTCAGATTCGTGCATCTTCTCCATGTGTTTATACTATGTGTTTGTGTAAGTGCAAACCGTATGTATCGTTTTGTAACGCTTTAATCCGCGCGATTAAACAAAAGGAGCACCATCGTATCTTCGCAATTTGTTCATCGAATTTATAGCGAATAATGAATTCACCTCAATGGATTCTTTTAGAAATGTTAATTAACATTTAACGTATTGTAAAAATTAAAAATTAAAAGTCTTAAATAAAAGATTTACAAGTTAGCAATGTTGCAAATAAATTTTACTCAAAAGAACCTCAATTACAGATATCTTAATTGTTCAACTTCTGACCAAGTTAATTTATATTTATAATTCTTTATAGCTCAGAAACATGATTTCTGTTTCAACTCCTGCATCACCTTGGGATATACTTTCGATGTAACGCATATCATGTGTACTGCATATTATATTATGTATCGTGCAAAATAAAATGTCGACACAGATTGCTTTTACAAGGATTACGACAGTAAAATTATGTCTCTCTTCTCTCTTTCTCTTTCTCTTTCTTTATATGATGCGCATCCATGAACGCGTCCCATATTTTCACCAATAAAAAACCTTCATTCCTCAAAGTCGGCTGTACGTATGATAAGATGCTTCGAAAACAAATTCATCAAATACCAGAGCGAGAGACCGTTTTCCTAGCATGACCTGGATCTTAATGTTTCCCTCAACATTTTCTTTCGTCTTTCACCGTTTCCTGAAAATTCAATCCTTCTTTTTTTTTATCATTTTTCGCGCCTATACATAACCGAAACCTTTTTTTTTCGATCTAGTATCTTCTCTCAGTCTTTAATTCCTCAGCTCACGACATTGCTGACAAAAAATGGCGTCACGTAGAAGAGAACTGCTCTCGTCGTTATCGGCGAACATACGGATATCCGATAGGTAGGATATTATACGGATCCTCGTTATCGGCTCCTTTCTGAGCGTGTATTCTATGCTTCGCGAGTCAAACGATCCTTCGACATGTTTCAATTCTTTTATCGGCTGGTTATTGTGCGAGGGCGTGCAGAAGAAAGCTTTTTCATTATTACATTTTTTGCGCTGTTCAAAGAAAACTTTATAATTACTGTAAAGACTATAAGATCTTAAATAATGAAGAAATATATTCGGGCAATATTGCGTTACAGCGCACGATGGATTCTCTTTTTATTAATTTTTCTTATCTAAAAGAACGTAAAGAGAAAATAGATATTTAAATATAAAATGCCAAAATTGATGCCACACGTATATATCACAAGGCCATTGTGATTTTGTGCCGTTTATATTCTCTTATAATATCAAATAATTATCGAACTTTCACTTGACAGTCATAGCAATACGAAGGAATTAATTTACGTGAAAAATGAGACGGGACGTGCAGTTAACATTATAAAGCTTTTTGCCAGGATTACTATGCAGACCTTCAATATTTATAGAATTTATCGTGAATAATTGATGCCTAAAGTGCAAAATCTTGTACGTTGGCGTGCCATATTTTTTGAAAATTCCACAGACGATCCGGCTATTATCTCTGAGCGCGATGTTCTTCACGAATAAGTAATACTCGAGACATGTAATATATTTTATGCAAATCTAAAGACGAGCCAACGATTACGCGTAATTAAAGAACGTCCTGAATAAAAGACCAAAGTCAGCGTCGCAAATGACAGATAATTACTGAGAATAACGCATCAATTGTCAACAGAAAATCCATAAACGGTATAATCAGATCTCACTCGAATCTTTCTTTCATATTTTTTTTCTTTCTGGTCGACAAACGGCAAATCGATAATGAATCGCGCATGAGATAAGGTATTGCAAAGGAAATCTTCTGAGCATCTGCGCTCGCAACAAAACTCGCCTCAATTACATTTAACAAAAGTCTCGATTAATTCGATATTTCTCGTCGCTATCATTGTAAACGCAGCTGCCGATCCGCATTTCGTAATTACAATTCGATCCCTTCTTTTAATCGACATTTTAACTCCCGGGAATTTCATTACAATCAAAATATTGCGAGAAAGAGAAGATCTTTTACCGTTTGGTAATTTGTTGCAATAATTGAAGCGAGCAGATCGGATTGGAAATAAAATACATCAGAAAATAATAAATATTAGAGCAAAAGAAATTATTTAACATTTTACAGATGTTAAAATAATAACGATAAAATAATAAGAGCAATACATATAATACAACAAAATAATACGTAACGAATTGAAATAATTGCAAACAAAAATAAAGCTGCAGCTAGAGTGTTGATATATTTGTATATACAGTATATTTAAATGTTTTAAATACAACACAGATTAATTTTTGTTTTATAAAAAGCTTCATTAATGAATTATTAACATCTTTTATAAATTTAAAGTATAAATTGTTTTCAATTTTAATTACTTACTATAAATATAAAAAATCTGTACGTAATAACAAATTAATATAATTTTGGTTCTATATGCAATATGTAGAATTGTATGATTTTCTGTATATATCTTATTTTATTTATACTTGTATCGTATATTCTTTTAATATAGCGCAACATATGATGCAAAGTAATAAATTTCGCATAATTAGCAGCAACATTCTCCGACTAGTAAAACTTGGAGAATGTCTGCGCACTTGCACATATCGGCACAAAACGCAAGAACATTCGTTAGGAATATTGGTGGATATATGCAATGTCCCGAAAAATCAAAATCACAAAAATTGAAAACTATGACAATGTGCCGAAAGGGCAGAATCTAGAAATCTTAGAAACGTGACAATGTGCCGAAATGTCATTTTCCCGAAATCTTAAAAATGAGACAAAATGTCTCGAAAAGTTATACCGTTCAATCGTATATATACTTCGACGACGACTTATATATCATTTATGATTGCCAAAATATAATATAATAAATGTTTAATGAAAATAAAAAGTCACTCGGCCCACGTTTTGTTAAGATCTTGCGCGCTTTCTCGTCTTAGTAATCAAAATTGAAAAATTGCCAGTATTAATAATGACTAATTACAATAGGGCAGATTTCAAACTAACGAGTGCTTGTTGAATCGTCTTTCTATCGTTTGCGGTTGCCGAGATATAAGCGTTTAAGGAAAATAAAAAATTGCTTGGCGCCTGAATCTTTAAGATTTTGCGCGCTTTCTCGTCTTATAATAAATGGAAATAAATAATTGCCAATAATAAAAGTGAGCAATTCTAATAGAGTAGAGCACGATCTAAAAAGTGCTTCTTGAATCATCTTTCTGTCTTTTACGATTGCCGAGATATAAGCGTTTAATGAAAATGATGAATGCGGCGAGGTGCGCGATTCTTCTGTCCAGTTCGCGCTTTATTGCTTTAATAAACAAAAGTACATAATTGCGAGGAATCAATTGAGTAATACCAATAGGGCAAAGTACGAAGTATAAAGTCTTTTTTTAATTATTTTTCTATCATTTACGGTTGCCGAGATATAAGCGTTTTATGAAAGTCAGAAATCTTTTGACGCCCAATCTTTACGGCACGCGCGCGCTTTATCATGTTAAATAAACGGAAGGACGTAATTGTTAGTAATAAAATCGAGATATTCTAATAGCGCAGAGTATAAACTAAACAGTTATTTTTGAATCATCTCTATATCTTCGGTGGTTGCCCAGATATTTGCGATAAACGATAGGGAAGACTTTCTCGCGCCAAGCCAGCGCTTTTTAGATCGTGCTCTACTCTATTAGAATTGCTCACTTTTATCATTGGTAATTATTTATTTCCGTTTATTAAGATGAGAAAGCGCGCAAAATCTTAAAGATTCGGGCGCCAAATGATTTCTGACTTTCATAAAACGCTTATATCTCGGCAATTGTAAAAGATAGAAAGATATGATTAAAAAATGACTTTGTACTTCGTACTCTGCTCTATTGGTATTACTCAATTGTATTATTTGCAATTATGTACTTTTGTTTATTAAAGCAATAAAGCGCGAACTGGACAGAAGAATCGCGCGCTTCGCCGCATTCATCATTTTCATTAAATGTTTATATCTCGGCAATTGTAAAAGACAGAAAGATGTTTCAAAAAGCACTTTTTAGATCGTGCTCTACTCTATTAGAATTGCTCATTTTTATTATCGGCAATCATTTATTTCCGTTTATTAAAACGAAAAAGCCCGTAAAATCTTAGAGATTCGGACGCCAAGCGATTTTTTATTTTCATTAAACGCTTATATCTCGGCAACCGCAAACGATAGAAAGACAATTTAACAAGAACTCGTTAGTTTGAAATCTGCCCTATTGGAATTAGTCATTATTAATACTGGCAATTTTTCAGTTTTGATTATATACTAAGACGAGAAAGCGCGCAAGATCTTAACAAAACGTGGGCCGAGTGACTTTTTATTTTCATTGAACATTTATCGTATATATTTTGGCAATCATAAATGATATATAGAAAAATGACAGAAAAACACTACAAAATGGTTTTAGCCTTTTTTTCTCGTTTATGTTTTTTTTTAAGCTGATTTCATGGATTTTTGTTAAGTATTTTTGTTGCGCGCCGACTCCGGAACTATGTAAAAATCCGAGTCATTTTTGGCTAAAATTATATGGATAAAAATGTTCTCGTCGAGATATAAGGTAAATTTATATTATTTGTTCACTGTTGTCAAAATTGCATGTACTATTTAATATTGTCAATTTATATAGTGTCGATCGTGTAACTATATATATGCTTTTTATCGTTGCGTTTAATTTAACGGCAGTCGTCAAAGTATACGATTGAACGGTATAACTTTTCAGGACATTGTCTCATTTCTAAGATTTCGGGAAAATGACATTTCGGCACATTGTCACGTTTCTAAGATTTCGAGATTATGCCCTTTCGGCACATTGTCACGTTTCTTAAATTTTGAGATTTCCACTTTTTGGGACAATATATACGAGTTTTCAAATTTCGGCACTTTTTTCGGGATTTTGCATGTCCACCGGAATATTTTATCTTACATGTGTAAGTTTGCGAGGGTATTTCGGATTGAACGGAGCACTTCCGAGCATCGTCTGTTAAGGAGCTTTGTTTCATTTAACGTAATAAATCTTGGAGAACGTCTGCAAACTTGTATATTTTGACACAAAACGCAAGAACATTTGTGTGTGTGTTAGGAATATTATATCTTACATATGTGCAAGTTTGCGTGGGTACTTCGGATTGAACGGAGCACTTCCGGGCCTAGTTTATTAAGGAACTTTGTTTCATTTATTGTAATAAATCTTGGAGAATGTTTGTAAATTTTTACATTTTGTACAAGTAAACATCGTTGAAGATTATTTGTATTTTCAAAAACACGAGTATTTAGAGTAATAAAAGTAAAGTGCTTTTGGTTTACCTGGTACACATCTTCGCTCGAAGTGATATAAAGTTGTTCGAAAATTTATTTGTATTGTTATGAACAAATCTAAGATTGAGAGCATTTTTCCCAAAAGAGGGTTAATGTATAAGTGGATGATAAGAGTGGACCGATTTACCAGCAAATAGAAGAAGAGATTGATTGTGAGATAAAACAGAAGTTGTGGAACGGAAATCCGCGACTCTTCCGTTATTCTTATCGATCCCATCTTTCTCGACATTTAGCGCTTTCATTAATCTTTGTCAGTCATTCCTGATCGTCGGCAGGAATAAAGTGATAACTGAAAATTTATCAGGACGAGAGAAGAACGTGATTCACAGAATTAAACAAGAACTAAACACGCTACTGTTATTTACTCATTAATTCCGGTTAATGAAGCTCAACTTTAGAAAAATAGAATAATTTGAAAAGTATATGGAATAACAACACAAATATTTATACATTTTATACAACATTTATTTAAAAAAGTTTATAATAAAGAGGAAATTGAATAAAAACATATTTTTCTTAATTATATATAGTACAGTGTGTTTTAAATTTATAATAATAAAAAGTAAGAGAAAGATAAAAATATTATAGTGTATAATACAATATCTAATAAATAAATATTTTTGTTACCAACTATTTAGCGTTAATAATATAAAGTTATAATCGTATAATTATAGATAATACTTACTGTTATGGGACAGTCTGTCTGATAAGTCTGATAAGTTGCAACGCTATTGTTTTCGAAAATTTCTTCCTTTGTTTATTCTCGCTGCGCGAATATAGATATTCGGAGGAATTGTTCGTTAACTTGAGCGACTAGAAAGGAGAGTGAGATATTTAGGAGCGGAACAAGATCGTACCTAAATCCTCTGCGTAATGTAGTCCTGTCAAAACAGGACGCCATCAATTACAGTTCTTACATGCGCACCCTCTTTCGCCCTTCCGTGAATCGTCGTCGTTGTCATGTCACGTCTCTGTCATCTTCACCGATACTGCCGCTGTCATTTCAACGCCCTTGGGCGATTATACCTCGTTGCATAGCTAATTCAGAAATCGATAATTACACGCGGCCTCCTGAAACGTACTAAATTAATGTGGCTATTATGAACAAATGGTTAAATTGATGGATTGCAACAATAATTTAATTCGGTCTGTGAATTTCGCATGCCACTGAAGCATATAACAATTGCATAAAAGTTATTTGAGCTATCGTTTGCACATATTATTAACTGCATGGCAAGAGCACATTTTGGAAAAATCTATCCTTAATATAATTAAACCAAGATTCTTGATAAATGGAATAGAACGTGCAAACGTATTGTTTTTTCGACGTCGTCCATTCGTTTGGCCTTTTTGTCACTATTAGTTTTATCAAAACGATAGCTGGCGGTGTCATTTGAACAATCTGGAACAAAAATCCGCCGCTGAAGTGAGAATTCGATAAAGTGAAAACCGATAAGCAGTCAGAATCAAGATTACTTATATAAGCTGTTTTTGTACTTTTCAGTCTTCCTTTCTGATAGATATAATATGAAGAATTTTTAGTATCTTTTATTTTACACTTATTTCTTATATAGTAAAATATATGCCTGATATCTAAAACCTATTCGATATTTTAAAAAATATAATAATCATTTTTTTTAAGATATCCATAAAATAATACATATATATTATATATAGTTTAAGAAACGTAAGATTATATCAGAGAGTACAGTACAATAATATACAGAGATATAAATATAAATGAATTAATCAGACAATAAATTGGCAAGAATAGAGACCACAAATAATGTTGTGTAACTACAAAATTATTGAATTGGTAATCAATCATTTTCCCAACTCATAAACTGACAATGGAAATTATTAACGACGTATCGTGTTAACATCAACTATAAACAGAATACATTGATATTGATATTCACGTAGTGACTAGTTTAATTTGCATTGTTTAGATCATTATAACGTCAATATTTCGATAACGCATAATGTTTCTAGTTATTTATCGGCCACTTCTGACACGTACATTCATATAACATAATAAAATATGTTATTTTTATTACTCTCTACTAATAAATTACTGCTACAAAAAAATAAAAAAATATATGGTTAATATTTATTTTTTCTTTTTACAAGCTTAGATTATAAAAAGTAACTTATTATTATTATTATTACTTTATTATAATAATTATTTATTCATTAATTCACAATCCCAATATTCTCGTTAAGAACAAGTCGGCTTTAAATTAAGGAAGCTGTATCACATTAGAAAATAACGAAGATACTCCGATATATATATACATAACTAATGCGACATTAAATAATTGTATTTATAGAAATACATTTATAATACCTGGTCAATTACATTAGATGAAATTTTGGAGTTTTAGCGGAGAAATGCGATTCCGTGACGCAATTGTGCGGCGATAGAACACTCCGAAAATCGATAGGAAATCGCTCGGTTGGCGGATCCTCCTGTGTTACGCTAATGCATTTAGGAAGCACGTGTGTGAACGTTCACTTGCCCACTCAACTAGCTTAAGCTGATTAGTACCGCAACAATTAGCGCAGCTGCGTAGATTCGTAAGTCGTCGTGGAAGAAGTATTAGCGGATGCACTGGCATTAACCGCGCTAAGCGAAACGGCGAATTATCGACAACAGAGCGGAAAACTCGACTTGCTGTCGGCTGCCGCGGGCAAACAAACGGGGCGGCATTCTTTAAAGGCAGTCAATATGTGGGGAAGCGGTGACAACTGTCTCGTGAAAGACCCGAGAAATATTTACGGTATTAAATGCGCTCTTTCATGTCCAAACGATCCGATATTAACGTGAATATTTTTTGTCTTGTCGCATTTAATATATCATAATCGTTGAACACATCGTCGCCATCATTAACAACGCGACTCGACGCGACTGCTTAATTTATCACGTAATTATCTATCAATGTCGAATTACATAATGCAATTGGCAATTAATTATTGATGCGAGGTAAAAGTGAAGAAAATGCGAGGCAGAGTCTTTTTTGCTGGCTGACAGCGTTAAACTTAAGCTGCTTAAATTTCGCCCATCGTTTAAGCTTCTTTGCTTCTTGTTGAGCAATGCGGTAAAAAATGCGAACTCGACTTATTAGTAGACGTGACTGCGAAGAGATAGATTAGATAGATAGAATTAGAATATCTCACACGATATTTAGAATGTGCCTGTTTAAAGATCTTTAAGTTCCTGTTAAATGAGCAATATGCAAATAAGCATTTGCTCCCCATCGGCAAGCGTAAAACCCCAATACGGATTATTAAGTATATAGCAACCCCATTACAGTTTCTGCATCGCCACGTCTATTCATGCTACATTATTTCCACAAACAAATAAAAACGTTTTTATTTTATAGTATGCCGGTAAAATTTTTCTACACATTTTTTTACATTTTTGTAATTAGAAAGTACCGCATTTATATAAAAATTAAATTATTCCAGTCGTACGCTGTTGATATAATCAGTATTTTAATTACAAAAACACCTCAAAGAGAAGAAGAGTGATCGATCAATGTCGCTTTGTGACTTGACAGTGAAAAGATGAACGTGCCGTTCTCATTCCATATCAAATATTGATACATGTATGTACATATACATGCAGGCGAATGCAAAATGTACTTACTTTAACTAGACAGCTCGCGTAGCGCGAGAGATCGATCTTAAAGAAGTATCCGTGTTTGCACGACTGTCAGTTTCGATTCGGTATAACGTCATGTCGCGCTCGCGTCAGCAATTTGGCGCGATTCTCCACAAAATTTGGAATTGGAAATTTGTGGGACATCCCGGGATCTATATCTCGGTGGCTGCTATTTGCCGCCGCTATATGTAAATATCGAGCTGCGCGGATCATCCGTCGATTGCGCGTTCGCAATTTCGACGCGGGCAAATATGAGAAATGCCGAGATGCGTCGAGTACTGGGTGAGATTAAATTAGTTTGTCCTTTCGCCGTGTTATTTGTCGTACGGACGATTTATCTAATGGTGCGGCGGACTATACGCCGGCCGCCGTCGCCAAATCAATCGTTGTCCGCAGCGCGAAGCTTGCGATCATTTGTTACGATTAATTAATAATGATCGCCGATAACATACCGCTGATGCGAATTATCAGATTGGCATTACGCTCGGAGACCGGCGGAATGCTTTGTCGGTTATTCAGTTTGTTGCAGTTGCTTCATATTCATATACATTATTGCATTATTACTTTGCAAATTTTAGCTTCATAAATTAAACGCTTTCGATATTTGACATCAAAGCTGTCGGTGAATCGATATTTTAATTTATTTTTTTTTAAATTGCTAATTATAAAGTGAATGCATAATTATATGACCAATTAGAAAATATTGTCGGATAATTTAATCTTTGTGTCAAAGGATATTATTCAGTTATGTAATTCATAATAATGTTTTCCGTGCTTTAAATGTAATCTCGAATAAAATTTAAAATTTTATTCTAGTACATTTTATCACGTATTAACAATATTTAGAGTTTTAAATTTTATTTGATTCTTGATACAGATATATAAGTAGGTATATAATAAAACAAATATATTTTTATACTTAGAAAAATTAAATTATTTAACAAAATAAAGAATGTCTTATCAGATTATTGCTAGCTGTGCCGTGGCATACAGGAATTTGCGCGGAGCTTTGTCAAAAGCTTTGATCCGCGAATTCGAGTTTGCCAGAACCGATTAATAGAGTCGGTTTGATCAACCGACAAGCCAACGTACGTGTCTAGCTGGATGCGGAAGGATTAAGGCGTTTGCCACGGGAACACTGGATCGGCAGCTTGGTGGTTAATTGAGAACCTCGAGATATTGACCGGCGCGGGATCGATAGGCGAACGATATCCACGAAGACAAAGGGGCGGGCCGGACATATGCTGAAGTGGTCATTTGTCTGCGATTTACGTGAAGATTGACGGTAACTCCGCTCATTATTCACTTGATCCCCAAGTTTAACGCCACTATCGGAGCTTATTACGTCACAAGGTAGAATTTCAACGAGGCTTACACTTCAATCTTCAGGTGAATGCACGAAATCCTGAATTATAATCCTCATAAAGTTAGGAAAGAGGAGCAGAGCACGTGAAAGTTATATTTTTCCTTTATTAAAATTTTAATTCTTACAAATCTGCCAAAAAATGTACAATAATCTCGAAAATGTAGAGTTCTGAGATTAAAAAAAAGAAACATTGTCACACGAAAAATTGTGAATATAGAATGTGACAAATATTATATACATATATATATATATTTTTTTGCAGTAATTGTTTTATTTATTTATTTCTTTATTACAGAATGCTTTGCGTTTTTTGCGTAAACTTTTAAGATTTCTTTATACTTTTTCTCGTATAAATAGAAAAAGGAATTTTAAAAGATACGTATTTTACAATTAACAAAATGATTAAGCAAAGACTTGCCTTTCACGACAAAATTTCATCAATTATATTTGAATCTCTTTTATAAAACAAAGATTTTATTTGGCGCTGATCGCAAGTCATAACAATACGACTTTCCTCGTGAATTGTAATAAAAAAATAAATTAACCGAATGAATTGTCAAACGTAGCCAATTTTACGGAAGAGCCCATTTAAAGTACTTAAAAGTAGTACAATGGCCTCGGACGAATGCAAACTTGACAAAAGAAGCATTAATTAGTTCTATTGAAGTCCTTTCTTTGTCTCCGTGAAACAAATAAGATTTTTCATTAGATTTTACAGATTTTATTGTTGCATGCGCCATCGTGAATGCAGTAATTTCGCGCAAATAGGTGACTTATTTCAAAATTGCTTTTTTTTTTGTAAAAATAAATATATTACAAGTATATCATTAATTAAAATTATTGGATTTATCTTACTTTTAAACTTTAAATAAATGATTCTAAAATAATTTTAACTAAACAAAAAGTTCTGTACAATTTTTTTCTCTTACTTATATATTAGGACACATTATTATATGTATATTATGCATTAATACAATTATTTATAATTAGAAGTCTCAATAAATTACGCTATATATTTATATATGCAATCACCTATAATAAAATATGGTGTTTTATTATAAAGTCACATACACAAAGATATGAATATAAGCTCTTACGAGGAACTGCAGCAGAAAGAAAATATTATAGTGTTGTCGAAATAGTGTGTGTGTGTCTCGATTTTTCTCTCGGTAAAACTTAATCTTTATCGATTTACATGTCTGTTGAAATAATCGGTGCGATCGTAACTCGCGTACGAGCCCCCTGCTGCAGCCGCGCGGCGCCTTAATATAAAAGTAACGTGTTTTTTACGGCTATCCCGACGCGCCTGTAGTTTATGCATTTTTCTACATTACGGGTGATAAAACCCGACGCGTTTTATCGTCACTGAATTTCCATAGTTACTGAATTTTCATGGCAATGAGCGATGGCGCGAGAGGTTTTATGAAATCGCACGCGTCGTGAAACGCGCATCTTCACGCAAGTGAGCAGAATTTTTACTCCGTACCGAGGACGAGCGGGTGGCTTTTAGCCAACGACTGCGGCCGCTTTAAATGCACAACAAAAAAAACCAGAAAACGCTTGCATGGTTATGTGTGTTCATTAAATTAAAGAAAAAACCGCATTGCTAATACCGAAAAGTGGTCCACGGTAATACACAGTAATGATCTTCCGAAAGGGATTATATTATGCTCCTCCAAGCGAAGATGAATGCAATTTGCTCGTCTCATTTAATTAAAAAATAAAGCAAGACCGCAAATGCGGTATTCGTGCTTAAACATTTTAAATTTTATCTTCCAAATGTGTAATTATAAATGACAGACATATACATATAATCTAATAAATATTGCATTATTTTTCATGGTTATATCGGTCATGAAAAATATACAACTAATAATTTTTAACGATTTATGATGTATAAGTTATATATTTAAATTTATACATTCGTTATTTACGCTTTTATAATATTTTTCTTTGCTATTTTTTTTCAAACATTATTCGCGTTGGACAAAACAAATCCCACGACGGACCGTTAACAATATAGTCATTCAAACAAAATAAACAAATAATTCATGTCAAGCTACATCGAGTTTCGAAATTTGTTACTCTGCATTTTGAACGCGAATAGTTAGTCTTTGAAGAGTTCTCAGCGCGACGAAACGCGTACACGGCGAGGCCAGAGAAAAGCGAACCGTGCCGTGCCCGCGACTGCAAATATTTTCCTGAAAAAGCGGACGCTGCGTGGAGTTTCGTTGCGGTACAGTGAGTTCGGGCCAAGTTGTGTGCTCCGTCATACATGGTCTACTCCGATGCAGTTGCACGCGGGCGTCGGCGTCGCTTGATCAAACAATAACGCGTACCGATGCATATACGCGCACACACGGTTGTATACGCGCGCGTTGTAGCTCTGATGCGGTGGACCAACGCGCATGCATGCGGCCCGATGCATGCAGGCGGACGACGCGGCTTTGTTTCCTGTGTGAGGTGGCGATACACCGCGGATATCGCTCGCCGTTATTTTACTGAGCGCCGTTATTACCCGATCCGTCTATTTGGAGTTTCCGGAGTTATTGTTTCTGGTCAACTGAGCCGCCGTTGATTGCTCCTGACGTGATTCGTACGACGCCGTTAAACCCGTCTGCAGAGTCCGATTGGAATTACTCGATATGAAATTTTATGGTGCCTCCGTGATGTAAAAATCCGTCGAGAGACTGCCGGCATTGTCCAATATCGGCTCATTGTCACTTTGTCAGTAGAGATGAGATGATGAGATAGACAGACAATATTGAAACAATAATGTTCCATCGTTGTATAGTAATCAGGACATTTCATTGCGGCATTCCGCTACTAATTTCAATATATCCAAGCTGTATATTAAAGCAGAATGGAGTCAGAAATAATTAATAACAATGATGTTTTAGCATGTATCACAAAGAAATTACGTGCGAGTAATATTATAATCCAATCTTGTGTCTCGCGGGAGAAACAGTATACCTTGCTTTATTTATTCAAGCCAATATCCACCAATATTAATTACACTAGCAGTAGTAATGACTTCAAAGTACAAGTTCAACTATGCAACAATGTCGTATCAATCCTGTTTCGTATGTTCTTGCCAATGCTGTGCCAATAGCAGCGTTTACCGCAGTTGTTACATCCCAATGGTCAAACTTAGTTGGCGCATTGTTGTTAGCCGGGTACTGGCATGACTTGTAAAGATGTTTACCCAATGCTGGGCAGTGGACAATTATCACGTGGGAAACTGTTGCGCTAGGGTTAATTGTAATTCTCAAATTATTCGTTGCAACGCAGATAAAATATAATAAAAATAGACACAAATATTGGTAATAATAAGTTTTTATTTAAAAAATAATTTAAAAATAATAGATTGTATAGCATCTGTTAGTAAACTCGACGAAACATCGTTGATTATTTTAAAAACATTTACCCAAAATCTCTTTGATCACCATTATAAAATCATTGCACTACTGTGGCCTCTGCGTCGAGTTCCATCCGATTATCGCGTCCTACGAAAAGGTAATGCATGGGTAACGAGCTAATAGAAATGTAAATGACGATGAATTTAAAATTCAATTTGGAAAACCCTGCAAAAGCCGTGACTCGGGACCTGTAAATTTCTTCTACGGAAGACACACCGAGAATATTATATTTTACGATATACATATAATTATACGCGTTTATTATATGACGGATATCGCGTAGCACATTCACGTTGGTGCATAATAATGAGGAATAATGCGTAAAGAAACTTTCTCAAATAGGTACGTATTTTCTAAACAATTTCGAACTTACGCGTAATATTGCCGTTTTGCTGCAACGCGGCCTGTATGTTACTGAAAAGTTGTGAAACGAGATAATCCATAATTGCAACTTCAGCATTGCTCTTCCTAAACAAGCTCCAAAGTACCAATGGTTTATGCGTGATACACAGAATATAAAAAATTTCAACAATTATCCCAAAGGAGATTTTCGTAAAAATCTCAAGTATTCGTAAAAATCTAATGATTATTATATGTAGCGTAAAGTATATTTATTAATGTTATATAATTATGATGTAAAAAATGAGTCTCAGATTAGACAAAATTCGCAACTAATTTGCATAATGCCCGACAGGCTCAGCTTTCCTTTTTCTTTTATCATAGGAAGATGACTGCCTTTTTCTGCGATCATTATGTAATTTAACATAATAAATAAAAAAGACACATACAATATACATATCGCTGACTCGATAATTATACATGTAAACAGCTATAGCATATACATTTGACCAAACTTGAGATCTAAAATTAAATATATTATCTATATTATCCTACATATATTATATATATAAAGTTATACCTTTATCATAATGTAGAAAATATATAAATTACCGATTGTATTAATTGATGTAGATATTAATGTATTAATTACGCACAAATGAAATCAGTGATGCATCGATAATGCATTTTCGTTAGCACGAATTTTACAATTATTAATAATAAAAACAATACTGAAATACAATATTAGCGTATATTAATGTAATGATAATTATAAAATATATATATTATAAAGTTTAATTAATATGTATTCTATTTTTTGTTTTTCAAAATAAAATTAAAATTATTTATTAAAAAAAAATACTTTTTTTCTGTCTTGTAAAACTTTCAACTTAATCATTTTTCTGAAAATGAGAGAGTTGTCCATGAAAACTTTGTTAGCTAGATCCACATAAAAGCAACGTTGAATTTATCAACCCCTCTATATGCAACACGTATTCTCCACAACTTGTCCAGAATCCCTCGGTAAAGCAGCGCATCTGTTGTAAGGACGGCCGACCACCCCTAGCTGCCAACTGAGCCACCCCTTGAGGGTAGCTCAGTTTGCTCTGACGCGTTGAAAATCTCGCTACACCCGGTGGTGTTTCTCCCGCGTTTTCCCTAACAACATCCCTTTTCGCTGTGAGTGATCGTATAGCAAATTGCAGCGATGTCTTCGACGATGGATCTTCGGAGATTGTAAAAGTGCACGATGACGGGAATCGCAACTGCTCGGCAAGGGTGGGTTCGGCGTGTCGGGTTGCAAGGAAGGAAATGCAGTTATTCGCCAGCGTCTGCGCTTCTATATTGATCCGCGGTGGTGGCGGTGGAAGTACGGCGGTGGTGGCGGCGGCTGTGCTCGCGGCGCGTTCGAGCGTTCGGGTGGGACCACAACCAACCCCACAACGAACCCGCCCAAAATGTATTTTTGCCTGCGTCTCGTGCGACTATTCCTGATCTCGGCGATTCTGTGCGTCGGTAAGGCCCGTTTCCGGAGCGACGAGATGAAGCTTGAAAAACTCGCGCGCCCGTAGAACGAGTGCTGCGTTCGGATGTAGGAGTATAATTGTTGTTTTTTTTTTACATCCGCGAGAAAAGTGGAGTGTGTGACGGACGAGACGAGGCGGCGTGCGAGTTTTCTAATTTGCGCGATTTATCTCACGCGATTTCAGGCTGCAGCCGGCCGGATATACCCGTTAATCGCGTTAATCGCCTTATTTGCAGGTCTATGCTCCGAGGATGAAGAGAGACTGGTGCGAGATCTGTTTAGAGGATACAATAAGCTCATCCGACCAGTGCAAAATATGACGGAGAAAGTGCACGTGAGGTTTGGCCTCGCCTTCGTGCAACTGATCAATGTGGTGAGATTTTTCTTGCTCCGTTTTCTCCATTTTCGCGCGAATTAGTCAGACAATGGCGGAAAATGCATGTTTAAAATAAATTATATAACTGAAGGTGAACAATATTTTTTTTAATCGCATAAAATTCTTTGAATTTTTTAGAACGAAAAGAATCAGATTATGAAATCGAACGTATGGTTGAGATTTGTATGGAAGGACTATCAGTTACAATGGGACGAAGCGGATTACGGCGGTATCGGGGTCCTCAGATTACCACCCGACAAAGTGTGGAAACCAGACATAGTCTTATTCAATAAGTATGAATATTAGACAAGTTATTTGCATATTTTATTAAACTTGAAAAATTTATTAATTGTATACAAATCATTTAATCGCTTACGCATCAATAATATAATGTACTTTTATAAAAATTGAGATATATATTATATATATTAATACTAATATTTAAAATGTATTATTTCAAAATTGCAATTATTTAACATTTATTTTAATTATTTGCGAGTGAGTACAAAACAATTATTTACTTCTTAATTTTTTGGTCAAAGACATCTTGGCGATTAAACGGTTAAAACTTTTCTTTTCTTTTAATTAGCCAAATAAATTTACATTTACATTTTCAATGATTAGACATATATTATATTTCAATAATTATATATGTATACTTTGTTTATAGCGCTGACGGCAACTATGAAGTTCGTTACAAGAGCAACGTGCTGATATACCCGAACGGCGAGGTGCTCTGGGTGCCGCCAGCAATTTATCAGAGCTCGTGCACGATCGACGTAACATATTTCCCCTTCGATCAGCAAACATGCATTATGAAATTCGGCTCATGGACCTTCAACGGCGACCAGGTCTCTCTCGCGCTCTACAACGATAAGAACTTCGTCGATCTGTCTGATTATTGGAAGAGCGGCACATGGGACATTATCAGCGTGCCGGCGTATCTCAATATCTACCAGGGCGATTTTCCTACAGAGACGGACATCACTTTCTATATAATTATCCGCAGGTGCGTACTTTACCGCCAATCTTTGCTAATTCCACCTTCGATATTGATCACAGCTTTCTTAATTAGCACTTTAATATTATAATATAAGACTTTAATTACATAATAATTGTACATTACTAAGTTAAAAAAAAGAAAAGAAACATTTGTATTGCATCTGCAGGAAGACTCTTTTCTACACGGTGAACTTGATACTGCCGACGGTCCTGATCTCTTTCCTCTGCGTACTCGTTTTCTACCTTCCAGCGGAGGCCGGTGAGAAAGTCACTTTGGGCATTAGTATTCTTCTATCACTGGTCGTGTTCCTCCTGCTAGTCAGCAAAATTTTGCCACCAACCTCGTTGGTGCTGCCATTGATAGCCAAATATCTGCTCTTCACCTTTATCATGAATACTGTCAGTATCCTCGTGACTGTGATCATCATCAACTGGAACTTCCGCGGGCCGAGGACTCACAGAATGCCTCAGCTCATACGCAAGATCTTCCTTAAATATCTGCCAGCGATCTTGTTCATGAAACGACCAAAGAAGACGCGATTAAGGTATGAACTTTTTTGTAAGAGCTGTTATTAATTATTGTAATTCACACAATAATTAAAAATTATATTAATTGGAAGTACAAAAAGAGAAATACATTTATCAATAAATCGAGATAAATTCAATTAAACATAAAGATTATTAATATATATACATATAGTACTGATTTTTATTAATTAAACGTACAATTGAAGCATTATTAGAATTTTTAGTTTTATTTTCACCAAGTGTTACTCGAATAAATGCGTATTATTTCATTTAGATGGATGATGGAGATACCAAACGTAACACTGCCAGCTTCCACATACTCGGGAAGTCCGACCGAGGTGCCGAAGCATCTGCCAGCCTCCCTGGCGAAATCGAAGATGGAGGTGATGGAACTGTCCGATCTGCATCATCCAAATTGCAAGATCAACCGTAAGGTTCATCACACCACGAGCAGCTCCAGCGGTGCTGGCGGAGGGGAAGGCATGGGCGATAGAAGAGGATCCGAGAGTTCGGATTCGGTCTTGCTCAGCCCGGAAGCCAGCAAGGCTACCGAGGCCGTGGAGTTCATAGCGGAGCATCTCAGGAACGAGGACTTGTACATACAGGTGAGAGAGCCTCGCGATCTTTTCAAAAAACAAATATAACACTCCTGGATAATGTACAACGGCTTTTCTAAATACTCTTTTCTCGATATCTCTCTCTTCCAGACAAGGGAGGATTGGAAATATGTCGCAATGGTGATCGATCGACTGCAACTTTATATATTCTTTATAGTGACGACCGCGGGTACCGTCGGGATCCTAATGGACGCGCCTCATATTTTCGAGTATGTGGACCAGGATCGTATTATAGATATCTATCGCGGAAAATAATCCGACTTGCCCCAACGAAGCGCAATCACAAATAACATATGCCATCGTTCGACCGTTCTCATTTCGTCCTCTTCGAAAACGACTTCGTAACAATGTGGGATTAATTTTGTCATTTTTAATTACAAGCGTGAAACGCTTACAAATCAAGTGACTGTTTAACAGGTAATTATTTTTTATATCTACAGATTTTTATGAAATCTCACGCGAGGTACAAATTCATTTAACGAAATTCTCAATACAATCTTCTAATACCATTGTGCATACATTTCGATTTTGCGTAATTGTAAGATTGTAAAATCCGATTTGTGTAAAGCTTTTTCAACGACGAAACTCGAGCGATCGAAATGGCATACATTATGTAGATAATAATTCCACTAGTGTTAATCATGGCTGCCTCTGCGATTATTGTCTTCCCCGATGCCATTAACTTCCGGTAGCTCCATTGCGACGCGCTTAGACGAAGGATTTACGAAACGACTGTCGAATAGTTCTCATTCTTCATTTTATCGAAGAAATAGGTATTTCCAAAGTTTTTAAACACGAGAAGCCACATTATAACAGGTTACTTGCCAACTTTATAATTTTTATGAAATAATATTTTGTTAGGCAAAGGTTATTCTCTTCAATATTTAATTAAGAGAACTTGCTTAAAGTTTAGAGAGTTTGTTTAGATAATATCATATAGAAGAGAATTTTAATCATTATATACAAACTGTGTGGCTAAATTCTTGGTAGACAAAATTTGATTTAATTTATTTCTTATTTATTTCGACTCCGAACATTTTGTACAGTGATTCTGAGTATTGTTGGAAATATACCGTGATTGCTCCTTTAAGAGTGTAGTTACCACGTAACGCACTTAATGTTAAACGATGAAATCCGCTTATGTAGCATTATACATATATCGTATCTAGAAAAAAAAATACGGAATTAGTTAATAGTACTTTGGCAAAATTACTGTAACATACTAATATAATGATGGTACGCACAAACCTGTTTAGTCAACTTATCGATATCTCTTAATTAGAAAATACAAATAATCCAATAGTCTGGTAAGTTAGGAAAGTATATAAAACGAAAACATTATTTATCGTAAAGTAACTCAGACTTACAGGAATTCACGTTTAACATTAAACATTATATAAAATTTGTCGCGTATTTTTCTAGGACTATAATTTCATTATAATTTATTAGTGCATTTAACATAGTTTTTCTGTTTTACGTTTAAGTTACTATATGCTATATATGAGCGTTTGACGTCTGTACGTTAGTGTTAAACGTGTGAGAGAAAAGAAAACAGTTCTGTATTTAATCTCTCGACCATAATTTTAGCGATCACTTTCAACCAAATCGATCAAATTCTCGATATCAAAGTTATAAATTTCCGTATAAGATAAGATCGAAACGTTCTTCACGATGTGCATCTATACGCGGGATGGTCAGGCAGAATCAATCATCGCGCGATAATGTTTTAGATATAAATTTGAAATAATTTTGATAATAATCGTGCAAGTCGTCACATCGTAATTTAGTCGATCTCGCGTTTGATACTCGTTATCGTGGCATTGATCATAAATATTAATAGAACTACGACGATCTTAAAGCATGTTCGTCACACATACGAACGAGCTTGCAGTAACGAATTTCACGCAAGCACGAGACGTTGTGAATTAAATTAATTACGAAAGGATACGCGCTTGTATCTAATCAACGACTTTCGGAAGACTCGGAAGGCCAATGCAAATCAAGGTACCTTAACAATAATTTCTGAAATACACATACCGATTCTGAAATACATACAGATCTAGCCAGGAAAGAAAATCGATTATATCTTTACTGGCTGCAAACAAAAATTGTACTTTGCGAGTGTGCTTTGACTTGATTGGCTTTCCTAAAAAGTAGCTCATGTTCTCATAGCTCATACACAAAATATCTATATATATGTAAACAATACTGAATATCACTTAATACATTAATTAAAACAAGTAGACATAATTTACGCGTCTCTTTTTAATTGTACTTCTTGCTATTGATTTTTTCCTAATTAGATTAACAAATATCTCCGTCTTACTTTACGAACATGCAGTTAAACGGCTTTTATTATCAGTTTACTGTCACTTGTGCAAGATACTGGAGTACACAGATATAATTTATAGAAATTGTGTTTTAATGAGTAAAAAGTAATTAAATAAACTAAAAACAAATAACTATGCGTAGTTATATATGCGAGATGAGAATATGAGCCATTTTTTGCGCCAATAATTATGCGCATATTAAGAAGCACGATTCTTCGTCATAAGAACGTCGTGCGTTAATAGAACATCATAGCCATGCTTACCGTATATATTGTACAGAGAGACTGTTAAACGGTCAAGTTTTATTTAATAAAGAACGTTCAGTCCGGGAGAAAGTTGTAGTCGACTGTTGAATATCGAGGATTTTGCGAGAAGTGAAATAACCGAAAACGTAATCTCTTGTATTTCTTTATAATTTTGTGCAATTTCTTGCAATGTATCTCAGTGTATCAATACTTAAAAATTTATATTTATAAATTTCTCTAGTTTTACAGTTTGCCAAAGATTGTAACGATTTATTCGGTTACGTCAATTGTTAATTAATCTGCAGAATTTTTTAATATAATAAGCGGCATCATTGCGTGCATTAGTAGTTATCTCGTTTGACGAAGTTAATGTTAATGTTATAGTTGTTACGATAGTTTTTTCAAATGCATCTAAATCTGTTGTTATATAAGCCGTTGCGTTTATTGAAGCAAATAGTAAAATAATTTTAGACTTACTTGAAGACGCTTGATAACGACAGCATGAGAAGACGCAGAATCCCAGAAAGAAAAGACATCTTCATTTATAATTACTTGCGTCAATCTTAGCAAATTTGTATGTATGGAATACAGTTTTATTTTATTTAAAAAAAAATGTACAATAACATATATGTCTTTTTCTCTCTTTTGTAAATCGATTAATAACATTTACTTATAAATTTTATTTTACTTTTAATATTTAAAACACGTTGCAATGTAGTTTGCTAAAGAGAAGGTTTTGTATATCCAGATTTATCGACAATATTTTATCGTTATATAATGCCGTTATTTATTAATAGCGCATGTCGTGTCTTCCTGGAAAGAAATACAATAATTAAAATTTAGAAACCAAGAACACTGGCATATTCCGTTTTGTTCTATCCCTCTCATGTCAATAGGTTTCGTGTAATTTATTGGGGGCAATTTAACAGGAACAATAACAATAAACAGAATTATACAGTTCTGCCCGTACATACGTGTCTTTTATCTCTACTGCGGAAAGGAAGATGATCAGCGTATATGTACCATAGTTTACTTTGCGCATAAAACAAGAAACCGAAAATTGTTGAATCGAAAAGTTTGTACTTTATTATGCATGATAAATAATATAGTAATTATATATAATCGTGCATTACTGTATGTTGGTAGGTAAAAGAGAAATTTAACATAAAAGTTAAGTAGCCCTTTTTATAATGAAATAATACATCAATAAAACTCATGAAATTTTATACCTTTATACGTTTATTATATGTTTTGATTGATATCACGATTGCGCTTTGCAGCGTAACGTTCCGAATTGCAAGTTTATAAATAAAGCATTGAAGAACGAGACATTCCTCTTTCAAATCGTCGATGAAAAACTCATCACAGAGTAAATTAAGTGCTCGTGTACGGTCGAAAGAAAAGAGGGGGGGAAATGGAAGACGTTTATTTTCATTTCATTTATTTCAACAATTTCATAATAACGTAATAATGTTAATAATATTACAATGCGGCGATTACAGTGCTCACCAGTTAACAGGGATTCTCATATCGATCAACGTTGCCTCGAAAAGGAGCCCAGCGTAGAAATATAACAAATTTTTATTCACGCTCTCTTATATCTCCTCCGGTATGGATTTACTATTATCGGACCAGGCTGTTTATCGGAGGCATAATTAAAAGTGAGATCGGGTGAGTTCAGTTCAATTGCATCGTCTCACCAGGGTCTATGGAAACAGTAACGTTCTTCTTTTTTTTTTTTATTCTCGCCCATATCTCTTCTCGCATTTCTCAATGGCGATCGATAACGCGCATTTTAATTGTCGATCTTAATGACTGGTGTACAATATGACGGTGGACAATACGAGGCGATTTCTTTAATTTTTTTTTTTTTAAGTACGTAAGGAATAAAGATATAGGTAAGTAATGAAGAGAGTTAGATCGCGTTCTACATAGTTCGGTTTTCTGAAATCGCATCAGCGCGGCTTTTAACGTCCTTTAAATTCAATAAGGTTAGCATCGAGAGATAATTAAGTTTTAACTTCATCTTTTTTTCCATTGTTAGTTTAGAGAGAAAGTGATCTCGATAAAGTTCGACCCTAACTGCTAATAGACTACCTTTGAATCACCCCTATAATTACTGTCAGAGTATAACTACGTCGCTATTGATTACAGGCTAGCTTTAATATTCAGTTAATCGATTATTAACCATTTTCTTTTATTCATTATTACGAATACGACTTTAGCATTCAATAGTTTAAATATATATAGTTTATGTTTAGTGGTACATGTGCTTAATAGTTTCGCTTTTATTTATTTATTTATTTATTATTTATTTTTTTGCGGTAATTCAAAAATTATATTTCTTCCTCGCTATTTCATTCAGCGCGAAATTCTCCGTTTTCTCTGTCTTCTTTTTTCTTAAATCGTTTTTCCCCCTTTTGACAGGACAACGCAGCTTCCTGTGTAATCGCGCGTGATGAGTTAGCTGAGCGAGGATTCAAAAACGGAGGAAAACGAGTATTGCCTGCCGGAAATAACTGTGTGCACTTCTTCTTTTGTAAAAATTCATTTTTAAATTCAGTTGGCTGTGACGCGTTTTTTTCTTATCTCTGTTCTTTTTTATATGTATATATTTTTCCTGTCCATATCGTTCACCAATTCTAACGCAAAATGTGTAATATTCGCTCGACTTGAACTCAGGATTTTATTTTCTCTTTCATTTGCGATATCGCGCAGTAAATCTGCGTATTACATGGCATATATTCTACATTTGCGAACATACAACAATTTGAAAGAAATGTAAAATTGTATTAAAGAAAAAATCATACTTTTGTGTTTATACTTGTAAACGTTATATTTTAGGTTGCTCTTAATCAAACTGATATTATATATACTTGTCGGACATTATAAAATTATTTGTTTTTTGATATCATATTTGCCTGCGTTTGTTTATTCCCATTGGGAGCTATTGGGAAAATAAAATATATAATACACATGACGTGTATTATAGATTTTATGTTCCCAATGTGAATAAACAAACGCAGGCTTTGTTTCTTTATTTCGAGGAACTTATTGACAAAGAATGTCTTTGTGTTATTTTTTTCACGACACGGTTTAATAAATTAATGTAACGACAAAATAAATCGATAACAATTCGCAGAATTATTTCGCAGATTCTTTTCGATTCCCGTAACGAATTAATAATCGATTCTACGTGTTACTTCCGCGCCACCGTTGATCTCTCTCACATTAATTTACATTCCTATTCAGCCCTATCGCGTACACGTTCGCTCCGCAGCGCGCTCGTTTACGCTTTAAGGATTAGCTAAAAATTTGGCACTTGAACTTACGCTTCACCTAATCAGTTAGTCTAATTAATTAATTCGCCACCGTTGTAAAAAGAGATACGCGCACGAGCATATCTTAATTACCACTCTTTCTACCTGGTTTCCTCGCTTTCGTCTGCCCGCGTTAATCGACCGCGTTAGTCAACCCGGGTGACTGATCATTGTAATGCTTTACAAACAATGGCACAATGGAATTTACACGCAAACCTTGCTCCGAGCCACGCCGGCAAAACGATTCGATGACAATAAACGTGACACTCGAAATCCGCGTCGCTGCATGCGAAAAGCGTCGTTCTGCTCTTGCTATTCTGCCGCGATGGCTCCACGAGCCATCGAACGTAACCACGATGGCGTAGTTTTATAGCGAAAAACATTCTATATCTCCATACGATTGTTCCATCAAGCATCAAGAGCGATTTAACTCGAGAACTGAATGGGCTATTTCCAATCGGAAGAATGTCGGAAGAATGCCCTTTGTGTCGACTATTAGTCTACTATTGTGTTTTTATCCGATCCATATAAAACTTGTTTGCAATATCTCCTTCAGTATTTCTACCTTTTTCGTGGGATTGATATATGATTTTCTTTTTACAATAACATTTTTACGGTAACATAGTATTATTTTACGGCGATTTTCGTTTCGCTCCTTATCAAATTACTTCTCTTTATGCCGTGGAAATTTACTGTAGGAATTTGATGCGGTGATCGATAAGCAGAACGACGCAGATTCATATGTAACGAGCAGCAATATCCTACGCGGACGATATCTCGTTTCGCTTAATTTAACAACGGGGCTGAGCGCGAGCAACGATTTACATGCTACGTGTCATCAATATAATTAAACCTCTGTCGCGTATGTATAACATATATTACATGTATATATGCCTATATACACATGTATGTATAAAGAGCGGTCTAATAAGAACGGGCAAGAGGGATCGTTGATCTTCCGAACGTCTCCACCGATCCAAAAGCGGCCCGCCTTCGAAGTCAGACACATGCTGTTTAAAAAGTGAAAAAGCGTAATTGCCTCTATTTTCTTCACAGCTTCGGCGCTTCGGTCCCTGCTGAATGTAACAAAGATTAGCGATAATAATCATTTTCTCTCTATAGTGTCCACTTCTCCAAGTCACTCTTCGTCGAAAGCGTGCGTGTGAATAATTTATTATGAAAAATTCACACTGTCTCTAAAAGTCAGCACAAATTGAGGCTTCGCGCGTTCGAGAAACGCACCGTCATAGTCGATCCGATTATCGCCATCGGATCGAATAAATCGCAAAATATGTTGATCGCGTAATCGTCAATGAGTCAGTAATTTTACGTTGAGTGTCACGAAAGTTTCATTCGATTAAATTCATCTTTTGTTGAATCCTCTCGATTACTCGAGCCATTGCACGATTACGGCAATTCATGCAACATGCACGAACGCAAGTACGTGTGCATTTACTTGTGGAATATAAAACTATGCGATCGACTCCTCGGAGGGAGAATTTTTTTGAATCAATCCCGATGAGATCTCGTCCCATTTCGCCTTTCGCTTTCCGTCGTGCGGTTAGTTTCAGCGCTAAGATCTACGAGTGTAGAGTTTGTCGCTAGAGCTTCAACTACTTACATCACAGCGAGCTACTAACGCTGAACAGCCGCGAGCAGTTGCAACGACTTTCGTCAAAGTCTTGATTATATCCCCTTGAGCGATATTGGTGCAAACTGGGGATCAGTTCATGCGAGTACTCGACGATCTTTACAGCGACGATCTCTCGCGAAAACTTTGCAACCGAGAAAACTCGTCAGCTACACTAGGCGACTAATGGCGGAAGACTTTGGCATGCTATAGTATAATAGACCTTACGATAAATTACACTCGACGGGCCAGAGTGCCATCGATACTCTCGCGTTAATTAGAGGTAGTATTACATATATCAAGAAGTATAGTTTTCGTCGTTCAGCCGCTTGGAGTCATCGGGGGATTGTCTTGACACTTAAACAACAGGCATAATCGATGAGCAATCGTAATTATCTCTATCGGTCCTTAGATAACGTTCTTAAAACGCTCGAGTAATTAATAGAGAGTGAAAACGGCTAAGAGTGCTATGAAACTTGCACACGGCTTAACTCGTTATAGCCCGTATGTCAGAAATATACGAGAGTACTTGACTTAAGAATTTCTTAAAAAACTGAAAAAAAATTTACGTCTGGGTATAACGGGTTAATTTCCACGTCACGACGGAAGTGTTGCGTCGGCTCGATGAAACGAGGCTCATCGTCAAATTTCGAAAATTGGATTATTGATCTCAAATTGGAAATAGCGTCCTAACAATATCGATATTGTACGATCTGCTTTTGATCTTATTACCGTTGCTCCTTGCTCGACGATCGATGGACAAGACGTTCGAAAAACCCCTTATCGTTCTGCCGAAATTTCTTTTCTTCACCCTGTACATCTGCGCTACTACGATATCCTATAAGCCTATCAACCTTCGTTTATAGTTAACTCGTATATTTATTTTTTTCTTCTTTCTTCCTCTCTGTCCACCACAACTACTCCTTAATTCGGGAACAATTCGATTTGCGATCGGAAGTCGATACTTAATCGTATATCAACGTCGTAGAAAGGACATTTCAACATTTCGTACACTGGCGAAGAGTCTCGTAGCTAATATGGTTTAATATTATTATTGTTATTATTAATAGTAATAATAATATTATCATTTATCGTTATCGCTAATCGTTATCATTAATGTTATCATTATTATTATTCCCTTTTTTTATTACAAGATTACAGTTTATATAACAGCCCCGCGCGTATTAAGCTGAGTTGTCGGTTTTAAAGGCGCAAGTCACGTTAATGCCGCTTATCTTACTCCCTCTTTTCTCACTTTCTCTCTTTTTTTCTTTATTCGGTCATTCGCTTAAATGTTCAATTTGTACGGAAATTTCATTGTCTGCCGCCGCTTTCGTCTAATTTTTACAAATTACTATAGAAAACAATTACAAGTCAAAAAAACTTACTAGTTCTTTTAAATTTATTTATAAAAAACTTGAATCACATGTATTTATGCGAATGTATATTATTCAAGAAAAAAATGTTTTCTGTGAAAAAATGAGGAATTTTGTTATTTTTTTAAACTAAAATTGTAAAGAAAAAAAGATGAAATATATTAAGAATTTAAATAAATATATATTAAGTTTGCAGACAAAAATGTGTCGTTGTAATATTTAATTATATGTTTCAATCTCTGCCGATTTAAATTATATATATGATAATAGCAATGATAAAAACATATAAGATAATTGAAATAGAAAATTTTGTTTTGTTATACAGCAACTGTGTAAACTTGTAAACTGTAATGTAAAGTTAACTGAAGATTTCTATATATATGTATTTTACCATTAAAATTGACTAACAATAAGAATAAACAACAAAAACTTTTAATTTTACATATGTTTGTTACTCAATAAATCTATCGAGGCTTATAACGATTCACTACAATTATTTTCAATTATGAAAGCGGCGGATCATACCACGTTCGAGTACGTTTGCTGCGTTATCTTCAAAATACGGTTCATATTGAGTTCAAGGAGG
The DNA here is from genome assembly GCF_003070985.1 of Temnothorax curvispinosus. Lineage (NCBI taxonomy): Eukaryota > Metazoa > Arthropoda > Insecta > Hymenoptera > Formicidae > Temnothorax > Temnothorax curvispinosus. The sequence goes on along the minus strand of NW_020217514.1, from coordinate 969,069 downwards.
TGGAAACTTTTCATGTAAAGTGCGTGTCACGTTTCGTCTGAATTTAAAATTCACTTTTATGCGAATTTAGATGTTTGAAAGTCGTTCAGCAAAAATCTTTTATGGAAATAATTCTCCTTACGATTTCTTGTCGCGAAAATCGCGGAATGAAGTCTGTATTAAAAGATATAATATTTGCATAACCGTAAGCACTTGAGTTCCATATACAGAGTGTCCTATTTTAAAGTGTCTTACTTTACAGTGTTATATCTCGCGAACCAATGATTTTATTGAAAAATGTTTCAGACAAAAGTTGTTTGAAGGGAGACACATGGATTCCGACAGGAGTCGTGTGTCCCCTTCAAACCAAACGACTTTTGTTTGAAACATTTTTCAATAAAATTATTGGTTCGCAAGATATAGCACTGTAAACTTTAAAATCCCCTGACACCCTGTGTATCATAAAATTAGGCGAGTTTGCATCATGGCGAGAGAGATTTTGGCGCGTTCAGAATTCCGACATGCTAGATTTACTTTATTTAATTATGAGCTTCAGTTTTAATAACTGTTTGTTTATTTACGTATTGTAATTTCTTTATACATATGTAAATTAAATAATTCTAAACCTCTTTAGGATGCAAACTATCCTACGATACCAAAAATCTCGCGTTATTTCGTTATCATTAGTTTTCGTCGTAAAGAAACTCGAATTATTTTTACGTAAAGGTTGTTCTTGTTATCGCTTGCGGTAGTATATGTGTGTGTACTTATTAATTTATTAGAAAATAAATTAGCAGTTGTTATCGACAAATTACAGTGAGCAATTTTCTGTCTTTAACGTAAATTTCAATATGCGATATGTGATAACACACATTTATAAGTATAATTATAACAAATATAGTCGTATAGTATCGTGCACCATGGTACGTATTATTTTTTTTTCTATCTAATCGTTAAACTTCGATTACATTAAGATCACGCGTCGTTTCGCTAATACGATTTTTTGATACCCGTAATGTTCTAGGACTCATTAATCCATATATACCGCTGCTTCTAGATTAATTTTACAATTTTACGATATAATTACTCGCAATTGATCTGATACGCATACTACATTTTGCGCATAGCAATCACGGTTAGATTCAAATAAGCAAAGGCTTCATTTAAAAAAGCCCTAGCGGTGAAATTATTCTCCTCTAATGTTTCAAAATAATTCGAATTAATGTGACAATTCTTCGGTAATTGTCTTACTGGTAATAAATTTGAAAAAATTGTATCGATAAGGAATAGCCTCTGTGCGTTACAATTTTGAAAACATCTATCAGTTTGAAAAAAAATCCTTTACAATGACAGAACAGGTCATAAAATCCAATCACATTTTTCTTCTTATTCTATATGTAAAAAACATACGGTATATTCTTACCGTGATAACAACGACGTTGCTAATCATTTCTTTCCACCAGCTTGAACTACAGCAAACGTACATTAAAAAGGAAATCAATGGAATCAGAGACGTCTTACAAATGACAAAAATTGCAAAGGCATTGAGAAACCGCTATTTTACATCATTAACTTCTTCGGAAACGATATAATCAACGGCACTTTGTAGCCTGGAAGTAGGAAGATAAACGTTCTTATATTCGAACTATAATGTTTGAGGAGCTTATTCTATCTTTTGTATATCGGAAAAAGAAACGAGAACGTAAAGCTTTTTTGAAATATTACAAATATATGTAAAAATATAATCTAGTAAAAATGATTCTTTCAAGATAAGATTAAAGAGTTACAAAGTACTTCAAATTGTCAAATATATTCTTTTCCAAGTACACCATCCTCAGTTCTCTTTCTTCCTACTTCCAAAGCGCGGTGTGTGGCATTAGTTGTTCTAGTTCTAAAGTACTAGATCAGTTCAGCGTGTATTTGGTTCGTAGGACCAGGCGTAACGTCATTATCTCGCCAAGTCGATTAGAGGCTAATCGAGCCGCTTATTAATTTTTATCGCATAAAGGGCAATCGTGTTCGGCATTAAAACGTCGATGTCTCGAACTACACGTTTATTCCTTTTTTTCAGCGAATTATCTCCTTGATTTCTCCTTAATTATTTGACAGTTATAGTGATTAATCGCATTTCTCGTCTAAAAATTTCTATCTCTCTTACGAGTTTAATACGAGTTTCGACGTTAATCTGTTTATTTCTTTTTCTCTTTGTCGTTTTTCCGCGCGCTAAAGATAAAAAAAACATCGTAATTCTTACTATACTCCTATGCGTAATCCCGCCCACGTTACAACATGATCAACAACGATTCATTACTTTAATAATCATTAATAGTATTTAAAAGGTAACTTGATTGGTTGTCGCGTATCCCCAGTGTCGATGGCCGAAAACTGTACGATACGACTTGAGTTCGTCTCCCTGATGTCTCGTCGAGACGACGTCCGCCTACGAGTCTGTCCGTGAGCAAGAGCAACTTCCTTTCTTTTATCGCCATCCCACGTTGCTTTTTTCTTCTTCCTAGCGTAACTAATCGACTCCGTCGCTTCCGCGATTTTCTACCACACTCTCGAGAGCGGCTCGTGAATTAGCAGAGAACGTAACGAGTGTTAATATTTTGAATGTACTCGAAAGTGAAGTTATGCTCTCTGTATCGTTTATTGCGGATGAAAAAAATATTTATCGTGATCACCAATCTACTCGTTGATCGTAGTGATTAGTGTTGCAATGTTAATTTACACATTGTATAGCTATTCAATTTTAATATAGCTGCCGATATTCAGCGTCGGCGGAAATACGCCGCAGTCTGAAAGTAACAGAACGGGAGACATTAAAGTTACATCCTCTTTCTCGAAGTTACGTCTTTTTTGATAGAAAAAAGAAATAAAGGTTCACGCTTTTTTAGCTTTTGCTCTTCGAGACGCTTTTTAAATGTCGGAAAGAAGTTACAGTGCTGTCGCGATAACGATTCCTGTAATGGTATCATTGCGGAGAAGGGAAAAGATTGATGTGTCAGACAATAAAACGTACGCGAATATACATGCTACAAAATGTAAGTATACGTCTGCGTATGCCCGCGTTTTACGTTACGATGTAAGAGATAACGATCCGTTTTCTCGGCACACATCCAGCAGAAAATATATCTGTTTTGCTTGAAATTCAAAACTTGAAAATCCTATATTAAAAAACACGAGATGCCCGGTTCTTAATTTAAATAAAACTCCGACAGTCAGCTTGAGAAATTAATCGTCTAATTCTCGAAATATAGAGCCGTTTTAGTATCCTAATACGCATATTCAATATGGAGCTCGTATTTACATGATCCCGATGCAAAATAGGGATCGGAAAACTGCATTTAACGCTAAATGCGCGACGAGAATGCGGATTAATAACAAAACAGCTCGTACTTGCAGACATGAAAGAAAGTACATTATTCAAAACTGAATTTGTCACAGCGGAAGTTATCGAACAATCACAACCATCCTTCGCATTTTTTTTCTCTCGCGTCCAGTTTCTGCAGTTCCTTCCGTAGTGTCCTTCGGATCACTCTCGCGACCTACTCGAGAGAGTATTTTATGTCACCGTCACTTAAATCGTAATACAAATCCCCCGGTTTATTAAGTCGTCGTCGATTTTTACATACTAATGATACGGATAAGAAAAATTCTCTGGCATTATTTGAATCACCTTGGCAGTTCATCGTGTATATTCTGAGAGTGTAACCTGTGCGTTTTACCTTTAAAGCCCATCAACCCTTGTCCCGCTTCGCTTTTTATTTCTCTTTGTCGTTTTTCTTTTTATTTCCCCCCTTTATTTCATTTGTACGGACAAAAAGGATCCGTTAGCAGCATTCTCGAGCGCTTATTTTTTCATCTAATCATGGACAAGGACCAATATCAACTGACATGTAGTAATTTCCGAATTTTCTTCGAATATTACAGTTTACGTATTCTCAAAAATCTCAGTTACACTTGAAAACTTTGATTTTATATCAGTGTTGTTTTTTTTATGAGCACCCTACTATATATATTCATTTAGATTTTAATTTTATATTCTTGGAAATTTACACTTTTCAAAATTTATGGGCTTTTGGAGATTCTCGAATTTGGGGAGTCTTTATGCGGATTCGTAGAAACGTTACGAAACTTGTCTGGACTGCCGTAAGAGTCTCTTAAACCTAGCAATACTGATCCTCGAGTACATTCGAAGACTTCTATATCGTACTAACCTTGGGCCGCAGAAAAAGTATTTTTAACTCATTGGCAAATCACGGTTCCATGCGTATTATCGCTCTCGCATGATGTTACGTGCGTGTGTGTATACGTGTATATATGTGATACATCCCCAAGTAGTAGTCGCGGAGGACAGAGTCGAATCTTTCTTCTTCTTCGATTCGATCGTTACTTATATCTCTATGAAAATTCGTAATTGGATCTTTTTATAGAACTAATTATTTGACTCGTTCGATAAAACGTATATCATCTCAACTGTACAAAGTGTTCGTCACATCGACTGCTCTCAGGGATGCGTGTAACAAACCAGTGTACGTGTTCCTCGCGTATGGCTCTATTCCCGCGTGTCCCTGTACTCCCTGTGTAACATGTCCTTCCTATATTCACTCGTGTGCTCGCGCCGTTTATAAACGGTGTGTCAACGTGTTTCGCTAAGGCGTCCTTGTGGGATAATTATACGATAAAGTTTTACCGTAACTATTACGTAATAATTATTAGTACTATTATCGTTATTCTCATTATCGATAGCGTTATTATTCTCATTTTTACTGATGGTATTATTATGTATATCATAAAGAAACAAAGTTACTCCCCGTATTGCTTTCTTCCTAACGCGCAGGTCTCCGAAACGAAGCGGCGTGCGAACCCGAAGATGAACGCCCTTAAGCCCGATCCGCTGGGAACCGGTTAAGGGCGGACGTTCGGTTGGAGCGTCGCGAGCGGCGCCGGCGCCCGTCGACGCCGGCGCTCGGCACGCAATCCTCGTCGGCCCCGGAACCACCGGCGGCAGACTGGCTTTTCTGAATCACGTGACGATAATATGCGGTGCTGACAGCAGGACGGTGATGGTAGCGATGATAGTGAACAGAGTAAAAATGATTAGGCACATCCTATCGATCACCATCGCCGCGAACTTCCAATCGTTCGTGATCTTCGTGTTCTCATCCTCGTTCTTCAGTTGATTTGTTATTATCTAAAACAAGATTGTTTATTTCATCGAAAACGTATTGGTTGTTTCTCAAAAAAAAAAAAGAATTTTGACTGACATCTCCTTCATTTCTTCGTCGTTTTGATGTGTTTTAGATGTGAGATTTTCGATTTGAATCTACGAACTTTGATACTTAGGTTCTCGAAACATTGCAATCTTAGGGTTTAAAGAGATTGAGGCTTTCCAATCTTAAGACTTACGAATCATTGGGTTTTAGGTATCTTGAAACTTTGAGATCTTAGAACCTCCCCCCCCTTTAGAAGTTTGAAGCCCCGAGTTCAAAGGACCTCGCAACCTTATGATTTTGAAACTTTCAGAATCTTAGGAGATCTTGAGGTTCAGTTGAATATCGAACAAATCTAAAAACACCGAAGAAATCCGAGGATTTCTCAGATTATACTCTTCCAATTGTCGAATCGGATCGTTACCTTAATCTCCTTCAAAATTAGCACAAGCTCGTAACGAGCGCAGAAGCACGCGTTCTGAAGTATCGTCTCGACCTGCGGCGCTCCCGCAGGATCCTGCGGATGTGGGTGATGATGCGGCGTATGCGAGATTTGATGGCCGGGATACGACGAGTGCGGTAGGGGCGTCGCGTGTTGATGGTGCGGCGTCGTGGGCGCGTGGCTATGATGATGATGGGGCGTCGTGTGTACGTGACTGTGGCCGTGACCCATCGGCGTCATCGGCGTCGCGTGCGCGTGATGAGGTCCGGGTGTGCTGTACACATTGTTCAGCAAATTGTTGTGAGACGCCAGCGCGTTGTCATCCAGGTCCAGGACGTTCGCCAAGAGGGACTTACTGCTCCTCTGGTGCAGCTCCAGATCACCGTACGACTTGCTCGCACCTGGCATCCAAAAAATTATCAATTTAGATCAAAGAAGCCACTGAAAAATTATACATAATTATATTAACACAGCAGATAAATACGTCATATTGACGAGAAACCTCTCGCGTTTAAATTACTCGTACAAACGATGCTACGATCGGCGATTCAACTGTCTGATTTATGATCAATATGCATTTGAAATGTATCTTCTACTTAAAATTATCTTACCCGTGACTGGAGATGGCTTCTGAGACTTTTGAACTAGTGGTTCCTTGTCTTCCTCCTGTCCCGGCCTAGACATACCGAGTATACGAGGTAGCCAAAATAGGAAAAGTACCCTGACCTGTAATGCAATTCAGAAAAATTTAATAGTATAATCTAATACGTACTTATCTACTGATTATGTGTATATACATATAATAATGTAATCAAATCTGATTGCGGAGCTCGGAAAGATTGCAACTTTGTCCATTATTCTTTATATAATAGCCTTTCTTTCTTAAATATGTATATTTATTCTGTTTGTTCAGATCAAGTTAAAATATAAATCAACATAAAATATAACTATTAATGATAATCATGATGTTATTCGCATTAAATTGACGATCCTGATTAAGAATTAAAAAAGCTACTTGCTTATTATCTTTTTCGTTGTCCTGTTTAAGCTTCATGACATTTTGTGGCTTAGAATAATTCACGTTTGTTAATTTAACTTAACTTAGGTGCGTATGTTTTGTTTTCGGAAATCTGATCGTGCGGGAAATCAATCTCTGAAATTTACATTCTAATTAACGTGACGTCCGGCGAAAAATTCGATTATACATGATTTATTATCGCGGCGCGCATTCGGCAGAGTAGCCCTTAATTATTCGCCCATAAAATTCCTGATTTATCCATGATGAAGAGAGAGCGATGTATCGGTCTCGACGGCGCGGCAGCGCGTTGCATTTTAATTAAAACCATAATTATCTACCGATACGTACGGAAGTCATATAGCACCGACAATGAATTGAATCGAGCTTCAACAAAGTAATTTTCGACCTCTTACGCGATTAAAAAAGCCGTTAACAAATTAGTTTAGTTGCATTTCTAAGATATAGACTCAAAAATTATTAATAAAAAATCAATTAATTCTAGAAATAATTAAAAAAATACATAAATAAATAGATAAAATTAACCAAATAAGTAAGTATTTTCTAGAAAAATGTGATATAATTTATTGATTTGTACCGATTTTATATTGTCAAATATTAATGTGTTCTGTTTTGTTCGGTTAACTTTACGACGACAAAATCAGTCACTGCTTTTATTTTATTATTTTATCACGAATTTGTCATTAACTTTGCTGCTGAAAACTCATGTATCTCGATAAATTTCGCTCAAATTTTGATGAAAATTTAAAACAAAATACACATTTTATAAATATAACAAGAAATTGTAGATTAAAATTTGTTATTAGTTATATTTATATAATGCTTCACTGTATTCACGTAATTAACTAACGCAATACTAGCAGTATATACTGACACCGAGATGATTAAATTGTAACAATTGTAGTGTTATGTCATGTGTTTTGATATCGATCGTAGGAAATTACCCATCGACCCATTTCATGGGAGTCAGCATTCCGATGATGATAGTTCAAGATGAGGATCGTGCTGACCACGCTACTGGCCACCATAAACATGATGCAATTGAAATATGTCCCTGAAAAGCATGGGAATAAATAAGTATAAAAATACAATTTAAAAGTAAGTGTTTAATGTTAAAAGTTTAAACCTTACTACGTGCATTTGCTATATGTGTATTAATATTGTTCAACTTAATTCTTTTCTTTTCTTTTAGCATCTCAACTTTTATAATAGAAACACAAATTTCATTTTTCAATACAGTTATATATTAAATGTAATTAACAAAATAGCTCTAAAAATTCACTTTTTTTAAATATATGTGTAATTAAATAAGTTATATTTTTCTAAAAATAAAATTATATTTGTATTGAGTTTATAATTTTATAATTATAAATGACATCAATTTATATTAAAATAAGCAATATTAGAGACATATAATATTTTGGTAAAATTGTTTTTACTTTAAATCAAAGGGTATTAGTTGCGTCTGCTTGTCGCAGGTATAATACACAATCGAGGAAACATTATTGTCTTATTGTTAGAAAAATGGGAACAAATTTTTGTCCCTTTCTTCTCTTTCTTTTTCCACTCAAACGGTTCGTAATAGAGGTGATCAATCAAGCTGCTTTCTCACATTGAAAAATTAATTATATTGAAAATCAGTTAAAACAGACTTACCTAAAAGCGGCACGGCGTCGGACGTCGCCGGCATTGTCTCGGCAACCATATTCAGGAACACAGTAAGGGACAGGAGAATGGTTACCCCTGTAAAAAAGGTTTGTTGGCTTCGATTAATTATTGTTAAAGTCAAGTGCGTCGACGAGGTGGCGGGCGAGATCTACCCTCGGTCCTTGAACGCTCGAAGGGCCTTCAACACGTAACAACCCACGCTGAAAGCTCTTCGATTCTCAGCCTCTGTACCTTAAGGCGACGTGTTTCCGATGTCGCCGCATCGAAAATTCAGCGACATAAAAGTATTCTTTACATTTCTGTTTATTTTCTTTGCAAAAACAATATTTAAAAAAATATGTTTGTAAAGAGAAATATCTTCTTAAGAACAAGTGATGCAAATTTTACCGATTCCTAGTTTCGATTAGATCTTGAATAAGAAACTTCAAAGACAGTTCGCACCAAGTACTTTAAGTATCCGACCCTGCTTGTGCTTTGAATTCGGTACTCATTCGCGAACCGCCGCGTCGCGTTAAGAGGCACTTTCAAATTATTTAGACTTTCAAAACGCCACGGCATCTGCGGCAGATGCCTCATCTGAATATTAGACTTTACTCGACGCTTCTTCGAGGTTCATGATAACACGTTAAGAGTTGCCCTTGAGTTTGAGTCCCTTAGAAACGCGAAAGTCAATTGCGATTGAGTCGCATTGTTTTCTTTCTTGCTCGTTTCGTTTTCTCTTGAAATAGGACGTTTTTAATTGCTTTATCGTATTGGAAAACTTGTATCACTTCAACATTGTTAAAACAATTTATAGACAATTCGAGATAATAAATGTAATTAAAGTTTAAGGAATTAAATTTTACAAAAAAATAAAGAGAATAGAGAGAATAATTAAACAATCGGTATTACACAATGCTCTATTTGTTCAACCTTTTTTATGATATAAATCAATCTATTTTAAATAGAAAGACTATTGTAAATATAAAAATTGTCTAATACATGTTTTTATTTATCCTTTTTGTCTATAAATGGCTCTTAATGCTAAGGAGATAACTGTAAAATAATGTCTCTGTGTAGGGCCATTGTTATCGTATCTCAATCTACGAATAGCTATAAGATTTAAGGAAATTCGCAACGGAGACGGCTGCAATTGTTCGACATTGTCATTCCATTGTCGCCGTATCTCCACCGTCGGGTGACGGCGATTGTCGTGATCGCTTCCGAATTCGATGGAGATTCCAGCAACGTGCTTGTACGCTCGAAGAAACTCTACGACCTGAATAGAAGACTTGCCGAAGTTTGCGCACCGGGACGCCGCGCGCCACGCCGTTTCAATCGGGATCGGGGCAAAATCTAATCGCGTAAACGCTCGATACGCTTAGGGAACTCCCGGCACCCCGGCTCTAATCACGGGAGCGTTCAGATGGCAGCGCGAGGCGAGGCAGGCAAGGAATCGGAATTATGCAGCCGAGCGATTCGAGCCGGCAGGAGGTAGAATCTCTCCCGGGCATCCGGCTTCTTGGTAAATTCCAGAACAACCACGCTTACGAGGAAACAATGAAATAACATGTCATGAATAGCATGCATCAATGCAATCTTTCTCTATCTATCAATTATAATGTTGCAATTACGCGAGAGAAAGTCTGAAAGCGCTCCAATATGTTGTATGCGATTGAAATCGGACATTTTTTTGCAATATAGAAAAATTCTCAGATAAACTACAATGTTAATTATTAATCGGTCATTTACTGCTTTTTTTGAATTACGATGATTTTGCATTCTATAACTTTAACTGCAGGTTACATTCACGATCAATATCTAAAAAAAGAATCCAGTTGCCAAAAATAAAATGTGTTAAAAGTAATATTATATAAATCCATTCTTAATTTTTTACAATAAAATAAAAATAACAAAATTATTTCCTTTTTAAATTTTAAACTTATATTATAAGCAATTTTTTCCTTAAAATATTTCTTTGAATGTGTCATTTATTTGCAGTTCCTGCGCGGCATGCATCTCGTGACACTCGATTGTTCTCTACGCAGCGCAGTGATAATGTGAAATCTCACGTTGAAAGATTGAACCCCACGAACCAAGTTTTCGTATAGTTTAACGGAATTTTATCGATACTAATTTCCCACATCGAAATGTCGATAAAGTTCTGCGTTCCTCGTAAAAGAAACTCGCGACACGACACAGCGGTAGAGAATAGTTTCTTCACGGTGCCCGGATGCGGGAGAGCCCGGAACTAGGTCGGACCTAATCGCGCAAACGTCTGATGCTCTTAGCAAACAGGGACGTGCCTAATCGCTAGACCGTTTACGGGCTGTCGGGGGCAATCGGAGTTTTGCATCGTGTTGAAACTTGCCGAGGGAGAGTTTCTCGCCGGAATCGGGCGGCAGGGTGAACCCGAGGACGGCCATGCTGGCAATCAGGACGCACGGCACGATCAGGTTGAAGAAGTAGTAGAGTGTGCGTCTTCTGATGATGACGACGAAAGTGATGTCTATGTACGGTTCCGGGCAGCAGTTGTAGTAGATTTCGTTCCTCTTACCGGGTACCCCTAAGCAAGACAAAAGAAGGAATTAATAATATCAATACAGATTGCATCATTATTACATTAATACATAAAACGTTTAATTCTAGAGCACAAGCAGGAAATCAGAGACATGGGCGCAGTGCACGATTTCCATCGATTTTCTAAATATCAAAATTTATACAAATTATAAAGACCTATATGTAGTTTAACATTAAAACATTTTTGCGCTTTAGAATTGAGAAATTAATGGATTCATATTAATATTGTTCATAGTTCCAACAAACGAAAAACTTGAATTTTCTTACTAAATTAAAATTCTCAGGTAAATGTTCAATCTAACGCTTAACTGATGACGATGTGCACAGGCGATCGATGCGCTGCCAATAAAACGAAGTGCTATTTCAAACGTAACAAAAAGTTGCTGGAAGCGAAAAATTCCTCTTCTCTTCTCCTTGAATTATCCCGTGCAACAGGGCAAAAGAAAAACGCGGAAGATTCTATCTTACGCTATTCCTCCGGGTACAAACTGGTACGCTTTGCGCTGCAGCTGCAGTTACTTAAGATACATTTCTACCACAAGTCTCATAACCGCGGCACATATACATTGCACGTGTACGCCGACCTACGCTATTCCCACGCGTAATGCATCGTACAATTTTTCGAGATACATGAGATACGCGAAGCGAATGCTTTTATTCCTGCGTCGGAGGAACAATGAAGACGGCACGACCATTTCTTACGTCTTTATCCATAACAAATTTATCAACGGCAAATTACACGTAATTGGACAATATATCATAATTGTAACGTTCCTCTTCGCAATTACGAGGGAAAAATACAAACCAGATGTTTCTATCTTTGCACTACAATCCCAATACGGCTGTTACGTGAATTCCATACACAAGTTCATTTTTCAAACCATTGCATTATGTGCGATCGAACAATAGGATACAATTACAATTCTTTTCTTTTATAGTACTGCTAATTGAAAGACCTTATTATTGGAAAATTTCATTATTTTAGTTTATTTATCTTAATAAAATATATATTATTGCAATTTAAATTTAATAAATATTATATATCTATTGAAAAAGTATTCTGAATTTAAAATTGATTTTTAAAATGTAAATCGAGTGATTCCGCCTTCCGGACTATTGTTTCTAGTATAGATGGGTTTCAATGTACGGAAGCTAACTTTATATAAAATATCGGAATAAAACATACAGAAAATTCTTATTTTTTTTTAATTCTGCCTGTATATTTGAATTGTAAATACGATCTTGCAAATCTAAACGAAAGCTCTCTCGCGTGGCTAGGGATCCGTCAATTATTTTGTACATCTAGGAGTAAAACAAGTTGCCGAGTTTACAGCATAAACATCTGGAAGTGACAGGTCGTAGCTTAAATCTGCCCTTCGACAAATTCTCAAGCGATTATATTCGGCGACTATTACGAACTATTATTCACTTTCCGAATCAAGCGAGCAGCAATTTCTCTCGCGACACTTTACCGATGTGTTCGCCAGAGAAAACACTAAACTTCGGATGCGCGCGGAGAGCAAGCCGTCACGTCCCGCCTGACCCAGATGCAGGCAATTTTGACAGGGACAAAGTGAGGATCAATACCGGTTCCGATTTGCGAAACGATTGATCATCCGCCCGTGGCCGTGCAAGACTTTAGAATTGCTAATCGGCCGGGAATCACTTTTGGCGCCGGGGCAAACTATCCGGGCGTGGCGAATGTGAACGGTTCCCGATAAGGACTGTAAAAACTCACCCAACAGATCCCACTCGCCGTTAGTGATGAAACTGCTGATGTCACCTCCGGACTCGTCCTGCAGCTGCAGATCCAACTGTCGACAATTTATGACGGTCGATTAAAGGAAAGTTATTGCAACCGCGCCGCGTGTAAGACGGCTGTTTCAGGAGCTACGGAAAGGTCTGTTCTACGGCTTCAGTACGGCACAGACACAGAACTTATCAGTTTTTATTCTTTAAAAAGAATACCGTGCCATATATTAAAGCTCAAAAACTTTCTCTGTGTTATAGATCGCTCGGAACACTTCTGACATTTCAACTGATATTAACTGTAATTTACTGTATCTCCTCAAATTTTATATTATTAAATATTGTAGCATATTTTCTAAAAATTTCTAAAAATAGTATTGCTTATTTTTGTATAAAATGATTGACGTAACAAATAGCGTAAATATTTTTAAAATTAGTAATACAATAATAACAATACATCATATGCGAATAATATTATTTTTTATCAAAATGCTCTGTTGATTTATTGACTTCATATAGTCTTGTTGATATAGTTTATGTGTGAGTTCATGTTCATGTATATTTACGTACTATATAAAGTTTTCGCAAACACCTGCCGCAATTTCTACGCGTTTGAATATCGATGCGAACTTTTTTCGCGTTGACGTTCGGGCGCAATCTATGACGAATTAATATCTGGGAGCGAATTGTTAAATGAAAATGGACGATCAAATCGAAAAGTCTGTTTTGCATCTCGTTCGTATTCAGCGGATCAAACCGAGCTCGTGGAAAATCGTCGGCATATTCCGCTATCTTCCTTCCCTTTGCCTCCGTTCCGTTTCCATTTCGTTCTGCTTATTGTCCTCCTTAATGAACCCTTGAGAGCGTTCTCGAATTGCCTGGCACCGTGTAATTCGCATCCTCAATTTTAATTATTCCGAAGTTGCACGCTCGACAATTGAGGGCTCGCTAGGTACATTAGTCGTGTGGACCGTGTGGCAGAGACGCACGATAAATCGGTATGCACAAATTGCACGAGACAATGAAACTTTTGTTATAGTAAAATTATCTTACTGTAATTGGGCAACATTATCATGCTGTACAATGTACAGTTACATAGCTATCGTATTACAAAATATAATTTTTGAATTGCACATTCTACCGCTAATTTCAAGTTAATATTATTTTATGAGAAATATCAAAAGAAATCAGCACATAGCGATATAGTTTTCTGTCATCTCTATTACATTTTTTATAAAATAATTTTATATAAATTTGTATTTTTTGATAATTATTTTTTATCATTAAGTTATAGTGCATTATATTATATTATTCTGCTTTTGTGATACATTTAAAATACAAACACGCTAGAAAAGATTTCTTTTTTCATGGATTGAACGGTATGGTATGGGTAAAATAGCGACAGAAAAATCGTGTGTTGACAAGAATCCTGAATCGCGCATTCTCACCATTGTTCTTTAAACGCATTTTCCATGATTTGTAAATTTCCTGCGATTCACCCTGAAATGGCATTTGCCATCCATGCCGCTGGTGTTTCGACCAAACATCGGGTGCATTTTACGCTTGTTGCGGTATCTCTGGAGCGTATACTGAATTTAGTAGGTATAATCGCGTATCTCTCGAACAATTTACAGAAAATATCTTACGCGAATTCTTGTAAAAACTTGCGATAAAATTGATAAGATATAAAATAATAAAAAATAGAAATTTTTGTGAATGCATTATGTCTTCAATTTATTATTATTATCTATATTTAATTATAATTATATTTTGTAATTTTAAAAAAGTTTATTAAATGTATTTCTTATACAAGTCGTTTGATAACAGATTTGTTATTTAAGGATTAAAATTAGTTTTCAACAAAAATGTTGTCCAAACGCAAAAAGATCTTGATATTCAAACTTGATATTTAAATAGTTTTTCAAACTGTGACCGATTAGCAGTTAAAAATCTAAAAGTAAACAACAAACGAAAATGAAGACGATTTTATTTAATTTTATGTAGACTGTTTTCTTTTAATGGAATTTTGCAAAAGAGATAAATATCAAGGTATTCAAAGCTAAAACAAAACTGGCATAAATATGTGGCATTTAATTATATTTTACAATAAAAAGATTAGTGTTTTATAAGTAATCCATACATTTATGGAATTACTTCGCACAAACTTTTGTCGTTTTATTTAAATAAATAATTATTCAATACCGTTCACAGATAAACGAGCGCAATTCCGATTTGCATTGGAGATGGTAGAAAATGCTCCTCCATTAAACGCGATCGGAGTACTTTACTCAAAGCACCGTTCTTAGGAATTTCACGAATCGTTCTCACAAGCGAATCTTACATTGACAAACGGTGAAAATCTTCCTTCTCTGTCCCTCTTTTTCCCTCCCCCTTTCTCACTCTCTCTGGCTGTCTGTTTGTCTGTCTTTTTCTCACGTTCTCGGGCACTAATCAAACTACTCGATGCCGCTGCTTTGAATTATTTCCGGGTCTCGAAACCATACCGTCGAGAAGTACCGACGTGCTTCCGACAGATTGGAAAATTCGTAAATTCGATGTCTGTCCCGAAGAAGCGAACATCGGGACAGGATGGATCGGGGAAACGACGACGATTGGTTGACCCAATTCCGTAATGCCTATCCCCTATGCTCACCTGAAAGCCGTCGTACGTCCAGGAACCGAATTTCATCTCGCAGCGCTGGTCGTCAAAGGGAAACCAGGTAATGTCTATCTTGCAAGTGCTCTTGAATATACCGGGCGGCACGTACAAGCAGGTCCCATTGTTCTTTACGACGACGTTCGTCGGATAAGTGCCGTCGAAGCCCTCGTCGGCGCTGTAACGAACAATCACGTTAAGTTTTTGACATTCGAATGCAGCGAGCCGATACTTATAATCGGCAAATTTGATATGGTAAAAATTAAAGATTAATTGATTTCTAAATTCTGAAACAAAACGCTTAAATTTTTTTGCTTCGTTTAGAGAATTGTGAAATTGCATATATTTAGTCATACATTTAATAAAAATTGAAATTATAAATATAAGTATTTTGCTAAGATTTATTTAAATTAAACTACGTAAAACAGAAATAGTTTCAAATTAATATTGACAAGAACTAGTTTACGTTTATTATTTTCCAAGCAAACTATTTTATATCCTTTTCTGTTTTTTTTTATTTTTTTTTATTTTCTATTACTTTTATTACTTATTTTCTAAATACAGAAGTATCTCTTTCACTATTAACGTAATTTTGTTCTATCACAATTGTAATAATCGTTTTTTTAATTTTATTATGTTGTACAATTTTCGTGATTGAGAACGTAAACTTCGGTAGGACGTCTATCTTTCTTTACTCAGGAGACTAAACAATATTGGGGAACACGTGAGCAGAATCTAATACCAACGCACTGATGTCCCCGAAGTAAACCCGTCAGTTTATTTCTTCCCTGTAATAATTTAGGAATAATTTAGTTGTCCCGAATGTTGCTCTCTGTCACGACGGCAAGCAATAACAACCTATTCTTTTATAATTTGTATTAACTCATTTTTGCTCACTCATTTCTATTTTAAAATTACTATTATTAAAAAATGATATAATTATAATTTTTAAATTCATTCTAATTTAATTAAAGTTCTATAGAATTATATTAAGAGCAAAATAGTGTGAATTGAAAATTATTAAATAAGATAGTGAGCAAAGAACTGTAAAAATACCAATAATAATATAATTTTAGTTATAAATAAATCATTTTGTAAACTGTATTAAATTTAAATAAACCTTTTTAATAGAGCCAAATTTATATCTGCTTTAAAATTTCGTTAATGTATCAAATTACTTATACAGACATTGGCATGTCAATCTAGGTTTATTAAATATCGTGGTATCGATGATCAATCACCGTGACGGAATTTTGCTGTACACGTTTAGAAAATATGTTGATAATAAACGGTCGCTATAAAAACAAACTGCCATCGTAACTACAGAGTAGCATTTAAGTGTGCAGTATATCTTGACATCTCGCACAGTAAAATAAATTACCGCGGAGGCAAATGTTACTCTCTTAAAACGTTACTTGTAACGATATATTCTTCAAAATTTAAGCGTATTCTTGAAATTTCTACGAAAAATCCAAGCTTAATAATATGTATAAAAGATTATGGTCGAATTTTTGCATTACCCCACAACTGCATACTGAAAATGTAAAAATAGGTTCGAATAAACTGATTTGAGCAACAATAAATCTTCTATATGCGTTAACGTAAGAAGGATTTAGCATTTTATACACAAATCAGATTAACTAAACCGATTAACAAGTTTTTGATTGTCCTAATGTACCAAGAGTTATCTATTTACCGATAATATATACCTAATACTTTAGCATTTATCTACTTAATTTATTATCTAATAATATATTAACATAACAATTTATAGTTAAGAGAAATCTTGAGTGCGTCTATCCATGTAATTAATATTAAGGTATAAATTAATAATATTGGTAAATAAATTAAATTATTATTTACAAAGAATATTTAGATAACGTATTCACAGAAATCTATAGAAAAAAAGAAGTGTTCTCTGGTTATATTATCCGTAATTGTTTGAGATGTTTTTAAAAATGAATTCTCGTATAACCACTTGGATTCAATGCAACTTACGACACATACGATTAAATCTCAGTAGCGTCGCGTTAAAGCAGACTCGAATAGACTAGCGGGAGCTAATTATGGACGAGTCTACCCCAGGCCTTTGACGTCCTACTTCGCTTGTCTTACACCCCGTTCGATTCCGTTCCATTTGCGTTAACTAACAAGAACAAACGCCAACTTTTTACATGCACTCGGACGCGAATTGACGCGATACTTATTTTTGCAACTTTTTCCAGAGAGCCGACTTTTCTCTTGTTGTAAAAATTAACAACCCTGCCATAACTTTAGCGATTATTTAAACGAACTACTCGTTTTGCAATATGGTGTGTGAACAAGACGGACGGTGTACTTATCAATCATTTAAGCAACATTTTCATTTAAAAGTTAAAAGCTGGATAGAAATAATACATAAACGTAATTTCTTTCATTTTATTTCTAACATTGATTATATGCAGAAAACGTGAAATGTAAATAATGCTTATATTAAAAGTTTCTTGTGTAAAAAAATCTGCAAATGTCAATTTTCAAATTTTAATAAGAATCAATATGCAAGCTTTTAATTGTTTAATTTAATATTTTTGCAATATTACATAATCAGAATATCTTTACATAATAATAGTTCATAAAAAACCATAATGCTTAAATTTGATGTTTAAATTTGTTAATATATCAATACTGAAATATAAATTCCTATTTTTCAAAGTTTTGCAGAACAATTTTCTCCCAATAAAACATTATATAATGTAAGTCTGACATCTTTAAAATTAACTTTTCTAAAAATGGCAAACGTTTCGAATGGTATTAAGATATTTTCTCGAATCGAATCGTGTTGTATTACTTATCGCTGCAGTAAATTTTTATTTGTTAAAGACTTTTTTCTGACCGCAATGATGCAAAAAAGAAACGGTAACTATACCAAGTTACGCAAGGGATACTGATCCGTGATGGGATAGCTTAATTAAATTCTTTTTCATCATGTGACCCTTTAATCCGCGGCTTGATTACTCTTCTGGCTTAGAGTTATCCAGAAGTTTAAAATTTCTTAAAGATTCTTGCTTATGGCTGGCTTTCCACTCATTTAATAATGCAAATAAGATCTTACAGCAGAAAAAGTTTAACGGTGGTTGCCTATTGAAACGAATTTTTAAATTGACGTGATAATAATAATAGATAATAAAAAAATGCAGCCCATTCCATGTTTGATTCATTAAATCCTAATTAAAGCTTACGTACGAAAATGCGATTAGTCTTACACTTATTGTTAGAATCCCAGATAGAGAAATTTATTTTAGATAATTAGTTTGACATAAAAGTAATAATCATCAGACAAATATGTAATAGCGTTAAAGTTGGGAGAAATTAATTAAGTAAATTGTATATTAAGTAGAGAACTGGCCTTTATCTTCATCAGGACAAAGGGAAAATTCTATTATGCCGGACTTAGTTTCCCGATAATACGCCGTATCCATTTTCTTTATTTAATCAGGCGTACACGAGTTCACGAGCTTGGAGAAAATATTTGCAGAAAGGGATGGTGCGCTGCGGCCACGTTACATCCTACAAAATAGAATATTCTACTTTGAGTGCGTGCCTTGTGTGATAACGAGAAAGATCTACACAATAAGGGAAATACTCCCTGCAGAAGTCTCGAGGTTCAAGCTTTTTAACATCGCCGCATAGAGTTCGCATTGCATCATTTTTATATATTCTCAAATAAACCGAAATCTGCATCATTTGTAAAAGTAATAAGGACGAAGAAAATTTCTCCTTTTCATTATTAAAATTCTTCGTGGGCTCGTTGTTCACTTCACGGTTTTTCGTGGCAACGTGAATATTATTATGAGAACAAGAGCCGTAAAATTATAATTTGGGATTCCTTACGATTAGATTACATTATATCTCTAATGTGTCACTATTTTTCACATTGTTCTGTTTTATCTGAAACATTATACAAAGCGTGTATTGCGTACATTAGTTAAAAGAAATAAAATTTTTATTTTTCATGTATGACTGACTTATTGCTGATATATATCACTGATGCGCTCTTTGAGTTTTAACAAGATTGATTGACGCGCGTTTTTATATTTTGATCAATATACAAGATAATTATCTGTTGTTGTTATTTAGAATTTTAGAATATAGAAATGTATTATAAAAAAGTAATAATTTAGAATTTATAATAACATTTATAAGTATGACAATCTGATTTAAAGTTTCACGTTTTCAGGTTTTACAATTAATTATTTCATTCCTCAACTCAGCGTAGACTCGCATGATTTTTATTTTACGTTTAAAAATGAGATTTTTAAACTATTTGCATTTCGTGATATAAAACTCCATTCTGAATAATTTACATAATACAGTCGTGAGACGAGATTTAAGTAATAATCATAAACACGAGAGCCTTAAGTTTTTATTTCGCTTGTGCTAAAATTTGTAATTTAAATCAAATGACAATACTATCCTATGTAATCTTGCATAAAAAAAAAAGATTTTGTAAGTGGAGAGCTTCGACTATATCCTTCAGTAACTTCAAGGTGTGCTCCACTTAATAATGGGAAGAGGTAACCTCAGATTCTCCCACGAATACTTAATGAAATCGTCACGAAGTTACCAAGAATCGAGACAAGTTTATTCTCGGGACGTTACCGCATCTTTCCTATCTCTTCCGCGTAACACCAGAGAATAATACAATTTTCAACGAGAAATTACATTTAAATACAATTCTGCAAATTTTTTACAGCAATCGCAAATTGTTGACAATTATTTTTTCATTCCCAATAAATCTGTAATCTTTTTAAAATTTGCAATTAAATATTGATTATCTACTAATAATTTTTCTCACGACTTACTTAGCGCATTTACTTATCAATGTTGGTTTAACAATTAAAGTAATTTATAATGTTGGTTTATGTTCTACAAACATAATTTTATTGCGACAAAAGGACTCAATCTTTAATTACTAAAGACCCGTTTATGGAATTTATTAAACAATAATAATGACAGTTACACAGGCAACTAATTAATAGCACCGAAGGGTACAATTACCTCAACAGATTAAAACTTTTGTATAACTAATTTTGTCCTGCAGTTAATTAAATCCTTATTTGTACAATTGTTTTACGTAACGATGTTATAAACCACAGTAGACAATAAATTGAGCCGTGTTTAATTATACAGACAATTTACAAAAAATGGTAAATTGTCCCAAAGCCCAAAATAGTACAGTTGGTATAGTTTTCTACAACGAATGTTGAATCCTCTTTCTTTACATCGATGACATCGAATTTGCCCGATGCTCCCACGTGCACCGTATTACTTATCCTAAGAATGAAACCGTTATCAGAATTGCAACGTCTTGAGTACCGTTCTGGAATTCTTAATGAAACGGTCACGAGGTTCCTGAAAATCGATTTACTCATTCTCAAATACGTTACGATCATCCCTCATTCTTACCGTTCGCTCCTTAGGGAGCTTCAAGCTACCGCATGAAAAGAAAGTGTAATCATGAATGAAAATCGCTCAGACGTGCGATTATGAGCTCCATATATTGCAAAGAAGCAATAAAGCGTCGGCATAGTGCAAAAGTTGTACTGACTTTTGAATGGCGCCAAACTACACGGAACGCTTTTACATTTTTGTATTTTTATCACTCGAAAAAGTTCTCAAATAGCGAAATATAAAACTTTAAGAATGTGATATAAGAATTACGCGAAAGTTGTATAAAAACTCGTTTACAAGATTCAATAATCTCTTTTCTCTTATATAAGTTATAATAATTTTAGAATAATTAACATTTAAAAGAACAATCGTTTTCCGCAAATAAAATAGTTATAATTAATGAATTCTGCAAATAATAAAGTAATAAATAATTTGCTCACTCTATCATTGTTCTGTCGTCATCCGATGACTTTCAGGGGTTCTTCTCCTTTTCTCTTCTCAGATTTATTCGTTAATAATACGCGCAAAAACAGGATTAATTTTATCGTTCGCGTATATCAATACACGAACAGAATAATCGCAAGGTACTTTGCAAAGCACTCTCGATGTTAATCACATGCGATGCTCGCTTTATTGTACTATTGTATACATTCTGAATCCCATCGAAATACAATCACGGAAATATATGAAGCTCTATGATTCGTTCGACATTCACAAATTTCGCAAATTACAAACAAAATTCCAAACAGCAGAGAGTTTGGACAAATCACGCTATATATAAATATGCCGAATTTATGTCACGCGATTGACAAATATTTAAAACGGTCCTATATATAGCCGTCCTTATTAATGATGTAATTAATTATTAATTAAACTCGAATCAATATGTGTATTGGTTATCTAAATAAGCGAAAAATTCAAAGCGCAGTACATCTAAATATAATATATCCGAAAAATTCGAAGCAAAATATAAATTTATTTCTATGAATAAATCGCGTAAAGCGCTTGCAAACTAAATAGCTAATATATTTATATTTGTTAATGGTTAATGGGCTAATTATATCGACTATTAATTATATGATAGTCGTGCGTGAGCAAAAAATATAATATTTGACGTGCCTTTACTTTATGTGTGTGATATATATTATATAATATATAAATATATTTTATTTTATTTTATTTTATTTTAATTAATGCTAGCTTTTACGATGCTAAAACTTTTTTTAACAGTGTTTCAAAAAACAACCAACTTATACAGAGTACCTATTGCAAAAAATCTAATAAGACGCTTTCCTGCGTCGTTTTATTTTTAACATAAAAAGCATATCTTAAAATAATTGCTCCTTTATACTTGCTCGCAGACACATAAATAAATAAATTTCTTTTCAACTCTTACTTACGAACAAATGTTTCGCAAGAAAGTTTATTTTGCTCTTTATTTTTGTCGTTCAGCCATGAATTAGAGAGATAATTCTTTCGATAAATATAAAAAAGTCACTCTTACAGAATTGATTCATCAAATAAAATACCCGAAAAATGATGTAATTCTGGTTCTCGTATTCCTCAATTGATCGATGGTGCGACGTGCGACACATCTTTTGAAACCCTGAAGTTTGCTACTGACAGTTCATACTTCTATAAACTGCGTTCCGATATTCACTGCCTATTATGATATACTGAAAATATGTAGTTTGAGTTTTGAGTCACGTATAAGTAAGTACATTATAAATTTTCCGTACTGGCGGTGAATATCGGAACGCAGCCATAATAGTCAAAGATTATAAATATTTCGTAACGCTTGGCACGCTACGCTCGGTATATTTGCCTGTGTACGGCATACCGCGCGCTGTGTCGTCACTCGCGCGATAACTTTCGGGGAGAGGTTACTCCCCCGCGCCGCGCCCCGCAGCGCCACGGGACGGAACGCTCGGAAGCTCCCCTCCCTACAACCACTTCTCCTCGGAACGTCGTCGTGGCAGGTATCGGGAGACGCAAGCGCGAGCGTTGCTTCCAAGTAATAATGAACTCGCGTGTTCAACTCTCACAATCAACGCCTCGTAAGCATATATCGAAACGGCGCGGCGGCTGTATTACGAAGCATCGTTACAACCGTTGATCGTCAGCCCGCACTATTAAAGACTCGTAAGCGAGGCAGCAAGGTAACGCGATGGTTATGTATCGTAATGCTAGGTTAAGTATCTCGCATGATTGAATTCGTTTAGAGTGGAAAGCGATAGAGATCGAGAATTATATAAAGTATATCGAAGTCGAGTATTACGTCTCGCGTCGCGCCTTAACTTTCCCATCTAACGTGCTCGTTATTTTTGAGTTGAAATGAAGCGGATTCCGCGGATATATTGGAGTAATACGAATCGACAGATCGAATAATGAAAAGCCATGACGTATCAGCTGTTTCGCGAAATTGATAGGAATCCAAATTTATCGCGCATGAAGTCGGCAAAACGACGTGACGTATTTTTGAACATCGTACTCCGTGCGAATACTCTTCTCTCTCTTTTCTGTATTTATTTATTCTCTCATATTATAATACAAGATAATAACGGCTCTAAATCGTAATCGTACATTATTTGAAATGCAGAAAGTATACGGAGGTAGAGCTGGGAGCAACAGGTATAACATTGCCGTGGCGAATGTCGCGTGAAGTAAGCCGTACGATTTTCAAATCTGTCGTTGCCGGAGCTCGCGGTATTCGCGTGACGTCGCGGATCTTATTGTTAGCTTCGGACGTTTTGCGACATATTTCTCCGTCGTAAAATGCAGTAAAATGCGCGATCAAATCGGGAGTGCCGTACAAAGTATAGCGCGCGCGTGAACATCATATTCTGATGGTAATTAGTTTTTGCTGATGGTAATTAATTGTTAATGTTTAATTTTAGTGTGTGAGCCAATGGAAGGTGCCACGAAGAACCGCGGCAACAGACGAACGAAAAAGAAGAAAGAGATTCGAAAACGTCGAGTGACAACGGAACAACGGTGCAGTTAGTAACAATTATTAATTTATTATTTATTGGTTATATAAATTGTTTCTCTGCGATAATATAAATAATATAACATGATAAAATGACAAGTAAAATTTGTATAAGTAGAATTTTTATCGAAAGTACATTCGTAATTCGCCAACGATATAATAAACATTAAAAGTTTATTTTATCGACTACAATTGGCAAGTAATTATTGTGACGATTCGACCATTGATTTTGGTGCGATTGATCATCAAGATGTTAATAATCTTTGATACTTATATATATATAAGTATCTCATTTTTAAATAATTTAAATTAAATTAAATTATAAATTAATTATTTATTAATTAAATTATTTTCCGCAATAGATTTAATAATTTAATTTAATTTAAATTATTTAAAAATGAGATGCCTATATATATAAGTATCAAAGATCATTAACGTCTTGACGATCAATCGGACCAAAACCAATGGTCGAATCGTCACGATGATTTATACTTGCCAATTGTAGTCGATGAAATGAACGTTTAATTTTTAGAATTTTTATATATTTTTATCATAAATGTTTAATGTCTTCGAGTACGAAGGACAAGAATATGGATTTCATCAGCGATTATAGCTGTTAGTAATTAATTATATACAGATGATTGTTTGGTAGTAATTTATTCACAATTCAAATTGCCGTGAATTTATGAATCATTCATATTTCAAGATATTTTGTTCTGAATATTTCAATTGATACACTTTTGAAATAAAATCTATGTAAATCTAAATAACTGTAAATACGAGTCTAGACTTTTAAATGTTAGTAATTGCAGGATACAATAAAAATGAAAGGAACAAAGCACGCGGGTAAGATTGAAACATTCAAGAAGCTTTATCTGTGTGCGGAATTTTATTTCGAGATATTTAATTTAAAAAATCGTTACGACAGAAGAAAATGCTCGATTTTTTTGAAAATAACCGATTAAAATTGTAAACGTATTATCAAAGTTTTTTCGCGGTGCATATTTTATATCTGCCGGTATTAGAAAGTACCGAACTTCCGCTATAAACGCGCAGTGTAAAATGTTACGAGATGTTCTATTTGGATCGATCCCGCTCATTTCGCGCGCTTTATCCTCTTCGTGCCCCGAAATTCTCGGTGGGGCGACCCTACAGAGAAATATTTGATTTTGAATGGGGATGCATCGGGGCGATTCCGCGAATATAAGGCGGCTGAATGGTATACATAATACACTCCCAGTCGCATCCGAGCGACTAAGGATTGGTTGGAACGTGGCCAGTTGGCCGCGACCCAATCCGTTATTTCATTCTTTTCGAATCCACCCTCTGTGTACCACCGCGTGCTCCCTCCCCTCTCCCCCTCTCCCTCCTCCCCCGCAAAACCACCCCAAGTGCGCCCTACGTGCAGGCTCCCAGTGCCACACCCACCACTGCCATCGTCATCGATAACAGAGCATGTTTCGTCTTCCCTTCCGTTTTTGCCGCCAAATGAATTGCGCAAGTTAACGGGCGCACACGTTTTTACTCGGAATTTAAAACTATTCACGCCAACTATTCACATTTTTACAATAAAGCTCCATATGCATTTATGACATCTAAAAAAAAAATACATTAAATCTTTAAAATGGTAAAATATTTAGAAATACAAGCGGATTGTGAATACTAATAACTATTAGTCCTAGTCCACAATAGGTGTTTTAAGCTGTAAGCCCTAAGAAATTGATCGATCACAGTCAATTATTTTCCTCAAATTCAACTGTGATTAAACAATTTCTTAAAGCTTTAGGGCTTATAACAGCTATTGTAGACCGGGACTTATGTGTCTTTCTCTCGATCAAGATCGTGTAAATATAGTTTTGTTCTTACGTTATTTCATTCTAGCTGTTCTTTACTACGTGCAAATTTATCTTGGTTCTTACATTCGCTTTTCATTTTTACTTCACCATCACAAGTCTTGTTCACAAATTACTGTTTGTAATGCAAACGCGCAGTTTCTAATATTGTCAGATTATATCATCTATATTTGTTCCTTTTGTATGAAAAGATAAAATAACGTAAGTTTCGACAAGAGTTGGTATAATGCATAATAAAATTTAATTAAGATTTGATACAACAATGCATATATAATATATATATAATTTTCTTACGAAAATTGTCAACCTAAAGAGATCCATTGTCAAAATGGCATTGATAAACGGCTTCGCAAGTTATATTTTCCAATTTTCTTTCTCTCTTTTTTCTTTTACGTCGCATCCTCACGCATTTTTACCGTTTTCGTTCCTACACAAAGGTTGCACGCGCGAGAAGTGTTGAGAGGCAAAAAAATTGACCTCGCGTTCATGTTCCTTTGGGCGAGTGTTCGGTTTAACGTTTGCGCGCTCACGATATATGGCAAACAAGAGCGTAATAAATGGCATATGGGGTAAAAGACCACACGGACATATTGATTTCGCGATGCAAGCGTTATCCTCGTTCCGCTCGCCTACGTGCGATCAATCTTCTCATTTTTACATGTAACGCCGTATGTGTGCCAACGTTACGGAATATGTATCTCGATAGAATTTTTCGATTTTTCCTGTTGTGCGCGAATTGACTAATAA
Organism: Temnothorax curvispinosus; assembly: GCF_003070985.1. Classification (NCBI taxonomy): domain Eukaryota; kingdom Metazoa; phylum Arthropoda; class Insecta; order Hymenoptera; family Formicidae; genus Temnothorax; species Temnothorax curvispinosus. The sequence goes on along the minus strand of NW_020217514.1, from coordinate 942,745 downwards.
TACGTTGGAAACATCAAAAATTGCAGATAAAGACTTGTAAATCTTAATTAATTAGATTTGCGAGTTTATTTATCATCGTGTATCGTATTAGTTCTTACATTTTATCACTATATGACGTTATGTACATACATGCCATGCTTTTTTAAATAATTATTGTGATATTTTAATCAATGCGGGTCAGGCAGAGAAATCCGATAATCAACAAAATAAAACCATATCACAATTAAAATGTTTTTCCAATTAAAGCATCGTGACATGAAATGAATAACTGTAGGGCTCTCAGAGAAAACACGTTGTATCGTTATTGAATTAAATTTCGATTATTGCGAACGTTTTGAGGACAAAGGTTGATTATGTACCTACATCTTTTCCATCAGCAACCGATTACAATTTGACGGATGTCGATTGTCAATATACGGGCGTATTATTATAAGATTAACAAGTCGTATAAAATTTATGTTCTGTCAGAAACGGAATAGTTCATCAATCATCGATTTACAAGATAAATACTAAAATTCAAACTCACGCAAGAACCGCGCGATCGCCAGTTATCATTGTTAACTGCTGATATATTTGCGATCATTAATTACGAAAAATTAACAGAGATAATTTATGGTTGTTCAAACAAACGTTGCCGTAACGGTGCCGCCGCGAGCGATTTCAAGAGAGAATTCCCAAATTTTGCATACCGCAAACGTTCCATTACGTTTCCGCTACACTTCGTTGATCTAATTCGTATTTTCACTCGGTTTGCTTTGTCGGTGGCTCAGTGATGATAATTAGAAACTGCAATCGCGATAATCGTCGTCCCGCGACAGGGCGTTCTGAATTAAACTGCCGTTTGCCGACGGCGGCGAACCCATTGTCGATTTGAGACTCAGCCGCGCGACGTTACTCCCCGCGCCGATGTAAACGCGTTATTGCCTGACATTTGGCAGAGTCTTTTCCCTTGAGATAGTTTGCGAAGATGTTCTTGGGAAGATGGTTCCACACTCGTGATTCTCGTGACGTTTCGGACTGAGAAACGATCCTGAGTTGTTCTTTCAATTCTTCCCAAGGGCTCAACCCTTTAACGGAAGAAAAGAAAGGTATAAAAGTGAGAGAACGAGGTGCGAAAAAAGATGTTTTCTGATGCACAGTTACGCGAAAGAGCTGTTTAATCTTTAACGAGATCTATATAGGTGCATGCTTTCAGTAGTATGCTATAAACTTTAAATATTCCAGCGAAATTTGATTCTGACTTGGCAATAAATTATAGATGAAACATACAATGATCATTAACGCGATTGCGTTCTTTTCGATGCATGAGAGGAATAAGTGAAAAATTACTAAAAATATTACATTGCTGTGATAATTAATTCCTGATAATGTCAATAGCACATATTTTTTTATATTTTTAAAATTTTAGATAAATACGTTGTACATCTTACGCTGTACATCTGCATTTTTTTAAAATAATATATGATAAATAAACAAAAATATGTAATATATATATATATATATATATATATATATTATTACCGGTTCAATATATTTGAGTACCATTTATTTTCTCTTGATAGACAAGATCGCGGCTCGATCGTTGTTATATCATTAAACTTATACCAAAGCCAAACCAGTAGATTGGCAATCGCATTTCCCGACAGATTAATACGGAATAACTCTTGTCAGACTATTGGAAACGACCTATATTCAATATCTCGTAATTGCCACAACCGCCAATTTCTGTTTTGTACCACTATGGATAGTACGCTGTGGGCAGTTTCGGACTTTTCATAACTATTATTGGCCTCAATAGACATGTAAATTTTTTAATTATTTTTCTGCCAAAAATCTGACTAGGTTTAAAATAAAGCGTGCAAGAAAAGTAAATGCGGGACAAAAAATATATTTAAGATTGCGGGAAGAAAAATATATCTATTGTTAATTTTAATTTCTCTATAATATAGCAAAACACACAGATTTAATAATCGTTTTCAAATCTAATAAACCTAATATACTTAGAAATGTCTGTATTTTATAACATCTTTATCGTTTCGCGGAATAAATTAAATACGCAAAGATCTCGTAAATGTATCTCGTACATGCTGTAATTTTGACGAAATACAGTTTTTGAAGACTACTTAATCTTGACGATGATTATGCAATTACATCAACAGCGAAAATAGATGATTGCACACTGTGATGCGTACCATCGAGAAAGGCACAATGATAACCGTAATTACTCTAATAAGTAGAACGTTTAACCTACTTACGAATAATTCATCAATTTCTACTAACAATACATTTTGTACTATGACCCACTTTTGAATATGTTACATAGTTATAAAACTAAAAACGATGCAATATGCATAATAAATCAATTTAAGATAAAGGTAAAAAAATAAGTATATCAACCATTTAAAAAGAGATAGCAGTTTCATACAATATTTAAAATGAAAAATATTATTTTAACAATATATATATATATACAATCGCAATATAGTTTTATTTGTTATTCCTATTGTAACATAAAGTTATATACTTCCATTTCTAATTTTTTATTTTAATATCTTTTTTAGATTAGCCAAAAATTTAACTAAAGTAAAATTTATAGAAAATAAATTCCGGGTTATACTTACAAATTACATATTGTTAAAATTTAATTTTGCATGTAATAAAACCAATTTAATAATTATTCACAAACATAACAACCCAATAATTATAAAAATGTCGGTGTTTTGTAATATTTTTGTTCCTTTTGCGAGAAACGTTTAATACGCAAAAATAAATATAATATATCTATAATATCATATGTATGTTTGTCGAATTACAATTTAAATAAATATATCTCTGTTAAGCTTTCGAAACGCTTTCGACTGAGAATAATTAATAATTATTTCAGACAATGCTAACAAATTCTGAAAACAAAGCTCAAAGTGCGACAATAACCCACTTATCGAAATTATTTTGGAAAACAGAGTATATATAACATACGGCATGCCTTTATTTTATAATACATTAAATATTTTGTAACGATTGTTCAGCATTTGTCTATGTACCGCGCGCTGTGTTATCGTTCGCGCGGTACATTCGGGCACCTTATGTGAACTTAGCACCCGACTTTCATAAAAAAAATTTTTCGTATGTGCATTTGATTACGCTCGGTTTGTACCCGATTGTACCACAGGTTATTTCATTTGTCACCCGCTTGCAGATTTAAAATATCTCTAAAAATGACAAAGTTACCCTTATACGAATTTTCAATATCTCGTATTTCCACTGTACAAACAAAATAAAAACTGGTACAAACGAGCACAAACGGATGCTTAATCGAATGGCATTTGGAAGATTATTGTATTTCAAAGTAGGGTGCTGATGATTTTTTAACCCCCCGTAACTTTCGCCTCTTTGAGGGGTACAAACGAAAATAACCTGGATTTGCCCGTCATTTAATGGTAAATGAGTACGAATCGACAGATCGAGTAACTCAATCAAAAACCATAATGTATCAGTTTAATAATACCAGTATCTCGAGAGATTTATTTGATCAAAGTTCTATCGCGCGTATAGACAAAGCGGAATATATTTTCCGATTATTGTATTGTGCATATTCTAAGTTCTCTGCCAACTTCTTTTTAATTCGTATATTAATTTTTTTATCTTGTAACGTAAGATAGTAATTAATTTAAATGTTTAATATATCTGTTACAGGTATGGCATTCGACAATCGTATAACGTAGTACATATCGTAACGCGGAGTGTCATAATTATGTAATTAGTACGCTCGTGCAAATTAACCATAAGTTTTCGCGTGTGAATTTTCGCGAGTGAGTACCATACAACGAATCTGATTGCGAGAGGAGGAAGGGGCCTGGGAGGCATCGAGCGACAGCGGAGCAACGATAAGGTGAGTAACTTACTTTTTATAAATTGTCACTTAAAAAATTAATTGTCTATTTATTTGAGTCATTTATTTGATAGATTAAAGTGAGAGCTAGAGAAAATGGCTGTTATATTTATAAACTTTGATAAGATGTAATATATAAAAGAAAAGATATTTTTGAAAATTAAAAATTACTTTATTAAATATTTATTTAAAGAAAAAGAGATGAATAAAATTATTTTTATAGAAATATTAATTACTTTGAGCACGTAATAACTTCGATTTACGTTTCTATTTCACAGTTCAACGTGGTTACTAATGCAGTTTACAACTCCGCTGCTGCGCATCGTATCAGTGAGTCAAATTGTCTTTTATTTTATATTGGAGTAACGGATTTGTGGAAATTAAATTTAAATTTATCAAGTTAACAACATAGAAATTGCGGATAAATGTTACGATTCGTACAAATCCGTTGTCCTAAAATGGATGGGTCAAAGTAGATTAAAGATAGATAAATGATTGTTGGTTGACCAATTTATTCACGGAATTGCTCTGAGTTTGTTAATGCGTTTCGGAAACAGAACATTAAAAATTAAGATGCTCGCCAACAGCGAGCGGCGAAGGAAAACCCTTGCAAGACGCACTTACTTTGTCTCGCTGTCATTCATGTGCTATAATTTATCACTCATATATCTATCGCACTCGCGCCGCATGCGGAATGAATTTCAACTGCTCGATTGTATCCACGATATCTCCGGTACTGTTCACGCCCGCAAGGCCCGAAAACCACTTAATCTTCGTCGAATGGAACGAGGGACCGCGGGGTAGATAGGCGGGGTTTTGTGAGAAATAGGAGGTAGGCGAAGAAAGGACGGGGAATGACAGGAAGCAGTTGCATTTGGAATTGCACACTACGAATCGGACTTTCCGGCACGAGCCACCGCGGATATATTGTTCGCTATTCCAAAATCTATAATTTGTTATCCCTATAACGCAATTACTAATAAGTCAAGCGATTTGAACGGAACTGATTTAGGTTCCAATAACCAAACCGGCCAAAACGACCGAAATCAGCGCGGATATAAATCATCGGCCACGTTTCCCCTGATATTGAGATTTACCATAAAAGCTTGTCAATGACGGTCAAAATCGGAAAAGCTCTTTGTGGATGAATGATTGATTGCTCATTGCAGAATAGTCTGTTTTAACGTGCTTGGAAATGTCGGTTTACGAATTACATACTTTACTGCATATGGTTATACGTTCGGACTGACATCCTTTAATCCTCTCACACGTTTATGCATCATAAATATGTATATTAAAGAAACTACTGCGTAAAAAGAACTACATCGTAAACTAACATATAAAACAAGCCTACTGAGAATATACTTCGTTCAATCATAGTTTGATAAGCAAGTACTTTTTGCGACAGTATAGAGTATAAACTACATTAACGTTAGCATATACGTCACGAACATTAAACGTATATTAATCCAACATTGCATGCACAAATGCACAGATGTAGTAATGTTTTTTTTGTACTTGAAATAATTTTTGCGAATGATTTTGTGTTCCTTTATGTAATTCCGCAAATAATTAGAAATTATATCAAGTTTCATGTTTTTTATATCTTAACATTAAAGCTGATACATACGATGATACGTATGAGAATTAATTAAAATATAATGAATGCTAACGATATTATCTATTGTTCTATCAGACCAAGCTTTATGATTTTGCGGAAGAAACTGGCGGCACAATTTACTATAGTTAATTATTTGGAATGCAACTATTACATTTAAGGAAATTGATCTGGGTATAATCGCTAACTGGTAGAATAACCAAAACCTGACCCCTTCCTTTATGCGGTAACCGCATACGATGGGTTAGGTAATTGAAGTGTCATGAAAGGCGTCGGTATGCTCGTTGGTTTAATCGGGAATCTTCATATAGCACCATCGTGGACAATCTCGTTGAAACATAGCGTCCTTGATTAAAGATACTTGCTTATCAAACTATGAACGAGCAATTGAAGTCGAAAGAAAATGACAATTATTATCGATATTAATCAAGCTCTATGCTAACTTCATGTTATTAACTTTATATTTATAATTTTATTAATAATTATTACAGGAAGTTAATTACTTTTTGATAATCATACGTATAATACCGTAGCTATATAAATATCAAATATATCGAAATAAATAAAATAGTGTCATGATATTACAAATTTTGTAACATCAATTACACAACAGTTTTATTTATTCTTATCTTAAACATTAATTTAATTTATTTCTATCTTAAACATTTAACTTTTATTTAAAATTATTTTTGTAATTTTTTTTATGTGAATGTGATTTATTTTAGAAACATTTAGAAAATTATATAAAATATTGAAAAAAAATTCATATACTCGCGTTGTTTCTGTCATAAATGTCTCCGTACTTGCGGTCGCATCTCTTTTTGGGAGCAAATTTCTCGGACAAACCTAATTCAATCAGGCCGATTAGGTACGCTATTGGCGAATTTACGCGCGCATTACCCGCGACCAAAACCTGACCTGGCAGCCGCATTCCGGTGCGTGTTCGCCGGTCGAGATACCATAAAAGCTTAGGCATGTCGGCGGATCGACATTCATTATGTATCGGCAAACACGACACGAGAGGATATAGGGTATGCAAGGCTGGTTGGGGGAAAAGAATGGCGGGTGAAGAACCATTGACGTGCCGGACATAGGATCGGCATAGAATTTAATCTGCTTTGGCTTGAATTTCAAAATACGCGATGGCTAATGCATATTGCCTTTGGCGCCGCTCCAAGTCGCCTATGCAGTCGAATCTACCTCCCGACCTCCTACTTTTCCCTCCCCCCCCCCCAAGTCTCGTTTGCCATCATCATATATCTGTTCTGTCGAATTCTCCCACTATGTGACCCACCAACCCCGTTGTTATCCCCCTTACCGGCCAGTGTAAACTCATTTTGTCATGCATTAAACGGCGCGAAGCATCACACCCCTTCCCTGTACTCTCTGCCGCAACTTCTCTGTCTCTCGATATATCTATATCTCTATTTCTCTATCTCTCTCATTTCTCATTCCCTCGCTTCAAACGATATTTATGCCATACTAATCGAATATCTCCTTTATATGCGCTTGCATATACAAGCATTCACCCTTTCTCTACCGAGCACCGTCCCTCACACTCTCGCCTCGTTGCAGTGTCTATGACGATGGCCTAAAATTTGAGGACCATCTCCGCGTAGCCCAGCAACCAATTCCGTCGTCGCTTGTGCGGTAACAAATCTTACAATTAGTGTGATCGCGATTGTTGATCAACCTGTATGTACACGAAGCGGTTATTAAAATTATGGTTATTAAAATTAATGCAGGTAACTCTCTTATCAATATTTATGTCATTATTTGAAAGCGATTGGACAGTAATAATAATTCAAACATTATCTTTTTTTTTAAGGATTTAAGTTACTTGAATAATTTTGCACATGATTAAATTATGAATATCATATTTATTCTTTATTGCAGAAACAATAACTGCATGAGTAAAACTTATATTAAACAATTACATTTATAAATTTTCTTCTAATTCTAACGTTATATTTTATATTACGTAACACATCAGAATAGTTTTACAATAAATACAAATTAATATTTTATCAAGCGCACTTCTTGCGTGATCTTCCCAACTTGTGAAAAAAACTCGTCATTAACATCTAATTGAAAGGATGGGAATCAACGGAAGACGGAAAATTGCGCAAACGAAAAGGGATTCGATTATTGGCGATCCCAGTATCGTATCGAAACGAATGAAATGCGCTTAACATACTTAGGATCGTTTGTTCCACTACTCCGACTAGCGATCCGAATCAGTCTCATCACGGCTTATTCCCATCCGGAAAATGGTCGAAAATTGCTTTTTCGCATGCACACCGAGAAACGTCAGCGGCATATCCCATTATTCCGCTTCTGCTATCAAGTGCTATTGTACAAGAAATAGCTAGCTTTTGCTACTAGAAGATAATATAAAATATTGCAGTATTGTTGCACATGTAATTAATGTAATTGCGCGTGTAATTAATAATTTATATTTATTAAAATTTGATATTAAATTTTTATGATCTTGAAAATCATGCATTTTGCATGTAAATTATAAATGTGTGCAAATCAAAATAATTAATCTCATTAATTTATCAAAATGATATCTATTGATTAATATATGAATTTATTTAAAATTAATTGCACTGTCGAAAATTGTCGAGAAATTTTTCCCCTTCCTTTTCCGATTGCAAGAAAGATATCTAGCTGTAAAATAGTTAACTATGGCGAGAACAATGTGCACGAAGATCATAAAATTTTTATAAAGAAATCCCGCTTTTATTCTTCCTTACTATAAGTTGGAACCTCGGAGTTAAGAGGAACAAACATTCTGAAGTAGGAGCTTTTTTTGTCAGCCGGCACGACAATTTAGTCCCACTCATGGACCACGAGATTTCGTTAAGTGTACTAAGAAACAGATGTTCTATTACGGGCGACACCCATCCTCAGATTGTCCTTCAACGACTCTGTGAAATACAGTCTGCTGCATTACTTCAGCGATCAAAAATCTCTGTGCATGACTTAATGAAACAAACATGGAAAACAATCAAAGAAATAAATTTGTCAGTAATTTCAGAGGAGGCAATTGCGATTCTTTTCCGATTCCAACGTAAATCGATATAGAAGTTAAAAAATAGATTAAATGGTTTAATATAGATATATAAAAAATCTTATTTATAGAATTTTTTGTAGAAATTCATAATTAATTAGAGAAGATGCCATTTTCGTTTGAGCTAGATTTTGATAACCTAATAACAACATTTCTGTGTGAATTTTGTATACTCCTTCCAACTCAGTAAACTATTTATTTGTCGGTCTTAAAACTTTTTTGTTGGAACAGTAAATCCACATATTTAAATTAATAATTGATTTAACTTTTGATGCTAATAAGTATCATTTTTAAATTGCTGTAATACATTTATTGTGAAAAATATCCCAGCCAGGATTCGAACCTGGAGCTCTCTATAATCTGTGTGACGGGCGTCTTATTTATATAGGTATCAATTCGATCACTGAAATATGTGGTGATACTTGTAATTAAGTTATCATGTAATTAAATTTATTGCGATATTTTGCTTTAAATTACCAACAACAAAATTCGTATTTTGTTTAATCCATATGTTTTTTTAAATTCATCATCAATTAATGGTACGACAGGCCAAGTCGAATCTTAATCTTTTATAGTTTCTTTGAAGATTTAGTATTTATAATACTTTAATTATATATATATATACGCTGGGAATAGATTACTTACTACTAGCCCACTACCCAACCCTCAACCCTTCTAGAGGGTAAATTTTAATTAGTTATCTATAAACAATACATATTAATCTTCAATTCCTACCATGGCGTTGTGATTATTTCAACAATTTGTTTAACGTTTTGTTTAAATTCGCTATGTTTCCAATTCCCTTTAATGCTCGTCGATATAAAAGCCAGTCGATAGAGAACGCGGGTGTGAAAGTAGAATGAAAATCATTTAGCCAAACACGCACGTAAATCGTCGATTGATGGTATCGGTAGCCAATGAATTAGCTTTCCCGTGCACGATGAATCACTCTGATTTACTGGCAACTTCGGAGTTGTATTTAAAAGGATTCACTGCTATACTATCAAGGATTATTGTAAGAAAATCTGAGCGATAGAAGCACATTTCTTAGTCGCATTTACATTTATAGATTGACTCGTATGAAAGAGATGTGTTCTGTGATAATAATTGCAAAATTAGGAATTGTCAGAATCGCTGATTTATAAAATGTATAGTATAAGTATTTTATATTTATACTATAAATTTTTTAAAACTATGTAATATATTTTTAAAAGCGGGAATCAAACTTCTAAATTTCGAAAGATTTTCATCTCTCTAACTGTAAAAAATGTTATCAAATAAGATTATAAATCTATGAAAAGATCTTTAAAACAACTAATGGACGATAATAAAGATTTATATAATAAAATAATACTTGTTGGATAGAGATTTTATAAGAATAATTACAAATTACAAAAAAAACGTATGTAGCAGTAGTTTGACAGAACTTTGGTCAGACGGACGTTGCGTGATACATATTATACCCTTGGTTTAATTTAATCTCGTATTTTTATAATTGTAACGCTTCAAATAAAACATTTTAAATCTGTTTTATCCAAAGATTTTATTTTCCATTGCTTTGTTATCGTCTAATAATATATTTTTTATTTTATTAACATAAAGTTTATTACAAATTAACAGAAATACAACACGTTTGTTCTATTCAAAACTTAATAGGTATGTCCATTCCTAGTATACGGGAAATAATTAATGTATACAAAAGAATATTGAAATTTCGATATAAATGGCACGAGAAAATCTTGTACGTACGTCCATTGATATCTCGAAGTACGCTATATGATATCTTATGATTTTTCAATCTCTTCAACAGGCATTGTATCGATATAATGTACTTGTCTAAAGTACTTTCAATCCGCTTATAACACCGTATCATTATCACGCAATTTTACTCTATAGCAGTGTCGCCGGAAGCGTTATGTTTCCTCGCATATAACATGGATAGCGGTTTGCATTTGCACTTGAACTTGCGGGATACACGGCGCTTCACGAGTTTGCATGCCCCGAAGTCATCGACATAGTATGGAAACGCGTGGTATGGGTGTATGCATTTGCCTGAAACATTAATTCACGACGATCGCATGGGAAGTAATGTGTCTACTAAACTATTCGCTCTTCCTTTGATCCTATACGCGGGAACATAAAGTACGCGGTTGCATTCGCGCTAATGTTAGATAGAATGTATATTCCGCGAATCGTGATTAATCTTTGAATAAAACGGCGATGAATCATCACGAGCAAACCACTGTCCCATGAGCGTTCTGCCAATAGAATTATTCAAATGACGTCAGCTATTATGACAAGGTATAGTTCATCTTTCGCGAATGCATTCGGTACGCGTTAGCATAACGCATAAATACGCTTAGATACGGATAGATAATATTACTAGGCGAAAAGATCTCTAATTTTGAAATTGATGTAGAATATATAAATCCAATAAATCTAAAATTTCCGAAAATATATCTTTAACCGAAATTGTCAGAAAAATTTTGTTCAATTTCAAGATTATATAATCTAATTTGCACCCCTGTAAGAGAAATTGATTTATCATACATTATAAATTGTTGCTTCTATTTATTAACTCAAATACGTAGTAGTTCTGTAATCTGGGCTGTAGGCAAAAGTTAATCTTTTTGTTGTAGAATGTGTGAAATATTCACACTAACATGGCAGCTTTTCGGAGCTAACCGCGCGTTATAGCGGAAATTCTCTTGTACTGCCAGCGTAATGCTGGGAGTACCGTGTTTATTTAAAAATGCCGACTTGCAAAATGTTGTTTGTAAGAGAAACTCGATTTTCAAGCGTTTTTCGAGCGCAGCACGACTTTGCACGATGTACAAACCAATACACTTTCGTTCGCGTTTACGCGGCAGTGGCATTCGTGTTTATCCGCGGAATTAACTTATCGCCGTATAATTTCTTGTCGGTAATTTACTGTTTTATGTATATTTCTTCTTACTGTACGGATTATCGCGGCCATCCATTATTGTAATGCCGTCCATTATTAACTTAGAAGTTATTATTTCTTCTTATTTGTCAACTTTTTATCACGGTTTATCCGTCGTCACAGTAATCACATTTATGTGTAATTGGTTGTTTATCTTATTTACATTTTGACTTATTTACAACTTATTGTTATAACGGTATTTATATAAAATGGGATATTTATCTTTTATGAGATTTTTATCAAAATTTTAAAAATGTTAAAAGAGATTTGTCACAAATGTAATTCTCATTATTTGTAGAAAATTGTCATTTATCTTCCATACTTATCATATAAAACCACGAGTATCAAGCTAGTAATTTATAAACTTACTTCTAAGGATATCTTTTCGTAATTTCTAATACAATAAATTCTAAGCAACAAATCGGCAATACTGAATGTCATGTTGTTGAATCAATCCATTTTTGACACTTTGACAGACACTCTCGGAAAATAAACGCGTGCATTTATCATTATTTATATGCGACGGAACGATCAGTTATATTTTTCTACATAAAACATTGCCTGTTTCGTTGAAAATTCACGTGTTTGTTGTTTACGCTGTTCGTGGCAATTTTCCGAGAAAAAAAGAAACCATCAGCCGCGCGCTCCCTCGCTTGGGCCATTCGCCGCAAAATGAATTTTCGTCCCTATCGCTCACCGTTGACGAGTAGTCCATGAAAAATGGCCAAGTTGACGGATTGACGGACGAGTAAGAAGTGTAATATCAAATAACGGTCTACTTTTCTTTTTGGTTATCTATAAGATTTCGAAAAACAGCAGAAGTATCATAGCAAGCTGTTGCTGCAAGCAGATTTTTTCTCCTTTAAGATGCAGTTGAAGTTATGGAGCGTTCTTGAAGCGAAAATTAAAAATGTGCACTAATTAATAAGGATTAAAAAGATAAATATAGATATTTGTATATAAAACAATAAAATTGTAACAAGAACCCAATTTAAAATTAATAAAAAAATAACAAGATAAAAGAGGTGGCAGAATAAAATTTTCACGAAAACGGTTTCTGTGTTTTGTGCGAAAAAAAATCTTCAAGATACATGACGGTAGAAAAAAAAATATGATCGACTGTTAATAATCTATTATTCTCTTAACGTTATGGATCTTAAAGATGATCCTCGCATTTGTACATTTTGGCACAAAATGCAGAGACAATGGCAATGGTTAGGAATATTTCTTACATATACAAGTACACTATAATATATTGATTTAAACGAACCACTTCCGGGGCCCGCACTGTAAATAAATTTTATTTGATCATTCTTACATTTGTACATTTTGGCACAAAAAGCAGGAACAATGAGTTAGGAATATTTCTTATACATATGCTAGTACGTTATTCCGATGCTTTGGTTTAAACAGAGCACTTCTAGGGCTCGACTGTTAAGAAATTATTAGTATCTTAACGTTATGGATCTTAAAAAGATTATCTACGAATTTGTACATTTTGTCACAAAACGCAGGAATAATGATTAGGAAATTTTCTTTATACGTATACAAGTACGCTCTGATATTTTGATTTAAACTGAGCACTTCCGAGGCTCGACTCTTAATAAATAATTTAAATTTTTTGTTATAATTTTATTGTTTTATATTAAACAGATATATTTTTTATAATCTTTTTTTATTTAGGGAATATTTATAATTTTTGCTCCAAAAACGCTCTAAATTTTAACTATATATATTCTTTAAACGATATTGATTCAACTAGCGAATAAAATGTCATATATACAAATTAGAGCTATTGTATTGCAGTGTTATATAGTCGAGAAATATTTTTTCGCCAATATGAAAGAAAGTCACACGTTGAAAAATTCAATCGTCAATTTCTTTGCGGTAAAATAAAGTATATATCATTTTTTTAAATAGAAAAACATCTGTTATTATTAATATTATATTCTGATCAATTTGGTTTTAATTACCATATAATGTACTTATGTAATTTAAATTTTGCAAGTTTACGCATTATTATGCAACGAGATCATCAATAACATGGATCGCATCAAATTCGTGCGAATGAATTCGGATAAACTCAACACAATAACCTAAATATAATTTCTATCTGATAACAATTATTATTAGTTCTTTCATGAATGATATTTAATTGAAGGTTAATATGTGACACGGTATTGGTCGGGGTCACCGTTAACAAGCCAAACAGAATGTGGGATCGGGAGAGCGAAATGGCGCAGAAGCGCTCGAATGAATAATCGAAGCGTGCAGCGTGAGCTGAATGCGGAAAAATGTGAATGCATGCAAACCGTTTTTGATACACCTCCTGTGGGATATACTGGGTGTCTCGTCGCAGAACATTGAAGAACATTATATCAATATTTAATACTCCACTGTCGTATGACGATATTCATAAATATCAACTCGTTTAAATACGAGGATCTAGTTGGGTTTTCTCTTGAGGTTTTCTTTTGGTGTCACTTATCATAGTAGAAAGTACAAAAGCTACACCGCTCCTGGAATAACTTGAATATTGTATGTAATAATAGACGGACGGATCTAGAGAAATCGAAAATAGCGTCTATTAGATTTTCTGTAATAAATCTAATCACAATTGCGATAATGTAATCACGACTTGTCTTTCGTTAATAGTTTCCAAAGCTGTATAAATTTATTTAATACGTCGAAGAGACGCTCACGGACACTTTTATCGTTGAATTCGTCTTACTTTACGCGATTAAATCGACAAAAACGGAAGTCGGGCAATCAAAGTCGCAAATCGACGGACAAAGTTCTTGCGCGGCGACCGCGTAGAGATCGGTCCATTAAACGTTTCACTTCGCCGGCAAGTTCGTCAGCCATTCGTTTCTGCTAATGCATCGCGAGGCGAAGTTTTAATTCGACAAATACGACGACGGCGGCGAACACCCGATGCATTACCTACTTAAAGACAATGGCGTGGCCGCAAGCGTTTCCCGACAATGTATTACCGTCGCGGACGGAGATACTTTCCCTGATTCTCTTTAAATGGTGGCGGTAGCTTTGTTTTTAATGCGCGTGACCCAGTTGGCCCGGCGCTCCACTTTACCCATTGCACGTTATTGCACCTATCCCCGCGATAGCTTAAAATGAATTTACGTGGTGCATTCGTGATGATCATCCCGGATGAATTTCATTTGCGAAACGATGGGACGAGCCAGTTCTTCTGATATCACATTACGGATATATCGAATGATAAATCATAGCGTTACAGTTAGCGATATGTGACTGTGAATTAATAAGGAAATGCGAAAAATACAGCGAACGCTCCGTCCGCGTTAGCATTCAATTAGAACTCTCGCGTAAATCATTCTTCGAAATTGGCCGTCGTATACTTTTAGAAACTCGAAATGCGACAACGCTGCCGGTAAATACTATTTACTAATTAGCAACGTCTCAGTCATGCTCGAAATACGACGACAAGTTTGCGTCGTGCGAAATACCGTATGGTAATACGAGCGTCTTTTAACGGCTCGATGTTACTTCGAGTTGTTAACTATTTTATTACGTCTTGTAAATGAGATTCGCCATTCGACTAAAGCGATACGCGATATCGTTGATATCACGTCGTCGTGAAAGATGCGTCAACGTTTCACGACGTGTCTCCCTTCCATCGCTTCCGCTTTTCCGGCGTCGACTTCCGCTTTCTCAGTTAATCCAGTAAAAACGTACAGTATCTGGACCGGTAATCGCGCACTTCTTTAAAATCAGAGATACGGGAGATGAAAGAGAGACGGCGATTGGCCTGGGACACCCTATGTGCAGAATATGCGCGATAAAATCGTCTCGGCGACGTGCACGTGGAGACCTGCACGGACCTGGATGAAAAGTGGAGCACGGGAGAATTGCGCCGTGACGAAGCGACAAAGCAGTTAAGTGATCGATCAGTCCTTAGGTGTGCACCATCTTTGCTAGTGACCCCCCGCGAAGCCCCCCCCCCCTTTCCTGGCTGCGTTATATATTACGTGGTCCGTGCCCACATAATAACGTTGGATGCATCGCATAAAGGCGTCGCGATGGAGAGCGATTATGACCGGGTGCATGCCCGACAAAACACACTTGCGGCGAGTATATAAAAAGAGTATATATACACGACGTCTGTTGTAATCGAAGGTGCATCACGGCGTATCTCGCGTTAAACTCGTATGGTTTTGGCGAATTAGGTTACTGCAAATAAATAACAAAACTTTTCATGCTTCGGTTTTTAGTTTTAAACAAATTTTCATAGAAGCTGGATCGCGGCTATAATTAAATAAAAATATCTAATACTGAAGATTATAAAATTATGAAAAATAATTGTATCCAATCACAATGAAACTTTTTATTAGAGTAACGTCGTTTACAAAATCAAACAACCAAGTATTTGCATTAATAATTCCGTTCCCATTCCCGCTCTCCAAAGCATGACAATCAAAGAGTTTAACGAACAAAAATTGCGTACAATGCTGAGCCGTTTATAATTTAAACATACAAAATTTTGAACACAGTGAAATATAAATACTGAAATGATTATATTTCATACTTTCTACGTTCTCTTTTTGCTGAGCGAAGTTTTTTAAATGAAAGTTTGCTTTATCTGTCAGTGAGGGCAAAAAGCGAAAATTAAATAGCGGAAATTCTCCTCACCCGGTGTGTAAATAATTCACGGCGCGAGCAATTCGCATTGTGAGAAAACGTGTCGGGGCTTGCGCTCTAAAATAATTCAACGACGTTTTATCGATCAATTTGCAATTCACTTCGAGCGTAAACCGTCTTTGTAACTGACCCGATGACCTGCGGTACATAATATGGTCGCACGTTAATGTTGGTGCGGTACATAGACGCAGCTATGTGATGGACGTTGCACGGTGCGTTTATAAACTTTCTCACGCATGCACGCACACTATGCATGCCGGCCTCGCGAGTAGATTGCATACAAAATAATGAAAAACGGCGCAGCGATGATAACGCTGCTATGTGTGATCAACCTTTCACGGTTAATTAATTAATGTATGCCATGTTTTGACACGTTGATTGAAAAGTAAATACAAAATTGTGATAGCCTGTTAAACAGGAATTTAAAGAAGAGACATTTCTATTTTGAAGTATAGTATATAGCAATTAAGTCACTGTATTACGCGATAAATGGTTTATTTCTTTAAAAAATTGCTCGACTTGCAAAATAATAATAAAGCTTTGATCCCCTTTCAATTTTCCACAACAATTACGTTGTGGAAATTATTTTAAACTGCGTATATCGCGGTGAGCTGAGAGCCCAAATTTTTAAACAAATTACCATAGATTAATTAATCGATTAACTGACGCATCGCGGTCGTACATTATTGCTCCGCACCCCGATTCCGCAGTTTAGCATTATATTATGTGGTTACAACCATGCAAGGGCAACTATGTGAAACACGCTTGTACAATCGATACGTGCGATTTCGGCATATTAGCAGCGTAAGCATGTACATGGAATTTCCACCAACAATAGCACACGTCGACAATATGCTTTATTAAAAGTGGAGAACTCCGTGAAAAATGCATGAAGCACGTTGTTACGGTTGTCATTGTGGAATTTGTGGTATTTTAATATTCACAGATGACATCGATAAAATATTACCGTATATTACAGTAATCTTTATTACGTATAATCTATAAATCACCAAATTAAGTTTAAATACGAAATAGATTATTTTAATTTGAGATTTTTTTTGTTACTTATTTTCTCATCTATCGTTATATTATTTTATATATAATCTCATACACTCTTAATTACCGATAATTACACAACAAATACAATTATACGCGTTTACATATAGATCTTTTTCTTCAAATATCTTCTTTTTTTTTATGTCAAATTTTATTTATACCAATTGATTGCATGTTACGCTTACATTATGTATTATAATAATATTATGCAGCACATAATGGTAGACATATATTTAAATAAATGTTTTAATTGCATCATTAAGAAATTCCTTTTCGGTACGTCTACTCTGAAAAACGATAATTACGTTGAATATTTTATATGTTTACGTTCCCGAGAACGACGTCAATTAAAAAAGTATGTGAGTTGAATGAAATATCCTCGATTTAAACTGTGTTCAGTAAATTCCAATATACATGATAAATGTTACGTAAATTTATCGAAACGTTTCATTGCTTTGCCATCCGATCAGAGAGAACGTTTTTTTCGGGTTGGTTTTGAAACATCACGATGTTAAATGTATGATAATTGAACTCGACCTGTACTTTCATGGGTTAAATGCTATTTTAGGATCTATAATGTAGCTGGGAGACAGTTCATAGATCTAAGGTGGTTTTTCAATTTATCTTATGTTTAAACGGCGTTTGCTGGCCGATAAAATTCTTTTATCACCGAATTTCTTCGGAAAGTGTTAGTGAATGAAAGCAAAAGTGACTTTCGCATAATATTATATATATTATATTTGGTACAACGTAAATGTCAGATATCATGAATACAAAAAATAAAATACAACTAAAAATCACAAAGTTATTATAATTTATTAGAAAATACTCCGTTTTTTCAACATAGAGTGTGTCTATAAGTTCCTGATTCATTTCTGATTTCTGATTTTTACAAGTACATAAATTATTATTTTATATAAAAGTAATATTTTGATATAATGTATATGTATAAGTTTTTCAAAACGCAAAATTGATTCGAGGAGTATCCATATATAAAACCTTTATTTTAAGAATATTATTATTCCTTACTTCAAAGATATACATTTGCTACGTAATGAGGAAGAATATAAAAAAGATGCGAGCATGTACATAGAAAATTTTAATGTAATGTTAATGTAATTTTACATTACCTGTTATACATAAGAACGTCGGGTTTCCACAACCTATGTGGCGGTATTCTGAGGTCTCGTACACCTCCATAGTCCGAGACGTTCCATCTCATGTTTACGTCGTTCCATTCCTGTAATTAAATGAAAATTATGCAAAAGTTACATAAAAGAGAGTTATATTACAAGAAATTCCTTGTCATCAGTTATTAAAATGTTAACTAAAGCAACGAATATCGCACTTTACTTAAAGAATTTCAACCTAAATAATGAAAAATACAGATTTATAAAATATATTGCAAATTTGTACGATCAACAGCTTTTGCAGCTGTGCCATAGTTTTGAAAAATAATCTTTAAGTCAAATTTAACATTTCACGTAATCAAGAAAGAAGACAGATGTCGACACACATCTGAAAATTACGTTCGAATCACTGCGTTCTCTCTAAAATGATGTTGACACTATTGATTTTTCGAACAGTAAATGCGAACCTTCGCTTTTCGCGCAAATATTTTAGACTACATCGTACACGTCAAGTAAATACTACAGCATTTCAATTTAATTCTCGTCCAGGGAATTCACGAATGTGTTATTTCGCGAGACAAGTCCCGTTCTTTTACTCCTAATATAAAGTGCACCTTGGGGAAACCGTATTACAAGCGTGCTGTTCATACAAATAAATTTGATAAATTACTTTTAATATTTTTTATTATTTATTTGATTTATTTGATTAGTTGCGATAGAGTTCTTATAATTTTCGTACGAAAAAAAATAAGATAGCACTATAAATTGTAAAATAGACATTAAAGCCTCCAATAAATTTTTTACCACGAACAAGTTTGAAATTTAGCCGGACACCAGGTATGACGGTGCTCGCTAATGCTCTTCCCGTAGTTTCCAAGAGAACATTTTTCGAACTTTCCTTGCGAGTTTACGTGACTTCTCCGAAGCGATTTAGGAGCTTCGAAGTATTCGCGGTTCGAGGTGCCTTTCACTTTGGATCTGTAGTTCTTCCTTCCTTCTTTCCTTCGGTGGAGCGGAAATGAAAGAGACAGGATCGATCCGACCAGCGTGGCCGTAACAGGTCGTTGCGCGTTATTTTTGACCGAATTCTTTCAAGAAAATTATTCCGGGCGCGAAAATCGAAAAATTAGAAGAACGTGGCAATGTACATACATCAATGACGTTTTAATATTAATTATTATAAAGTTTGATCTCCTTGTCATTTTCGAACCACGTTCCACCCGCGTTTTTCTTTCTCTTATTTATTTAAATTTTGTTAAATATTGACGGAAACTGTTTTCATTATTTGAATTTTATATATGGCTTTTCTATTATAATTAGAATTTACTGTTTTGTTATATCTAATTTTTTATTACATTTATATTGGATATTATTTATGACAAGTATTTATTCGCACTAAACAGCAAACTTATGGGTTGACCTAATAGCTATGATAAAAAATGGAACAGAAATAAATACGACTATATCAAGAAAAATAGAGGATAAGGTTTTCCAAGATTTCCCAGAAGGTTATCCCCAATAGTGTAACAACTCTCGTTTTGATACCACCCCCAAAATTTAGTATGCAGCAAGCTCGAGCGGTTCGGTCACCTCGGCTGTCGTACTCGCGTTAGTCACTGACCTCGATTGATTAGCTGCTGATGGAGTGCAACGCGAGATAATTAATAACACCGCGTGCAGTTTGACCGGCGGGATGGTTTGCGGACTTGCCGTACGTAAGTCATTATTATAGTCGTTTGCGCGCGTGTAAAAGAATTGATGTTGCTAATTTTCGCCGCATTAATTCAATTCTCTTATCGCAAAGAAGTTTCTTAAATTCTTTTTATATATCTAATTGATGAGAAAATTTAAAAAAACATAAAAATACAGTATCTTTTCATATATATTTTATAAATTGTCAGCTTATATGAAAGCTCGATTTTAAATATATATTATGTTTAAAGTAAATTAAAAATATAACATATATTTATTAAGCATTTTCGAACTTTTTTCGACAAGATAAATTATTTATCGTTTCAATTATTTATTTAGCCGAAAAATATTTAGAACTTTAAATTTCGTCTATAGCGAAAAGTCACATATATATAAACAAATAATCTATTATCTATTATTACCTAGTTCTTTTATCTCACACAGTGTAATCTTATTTTTCACAAGAAGCTAATTGAGTCATTGAGTATAGCCATTGAAAGTAAATCCTTTGCTTTTAAGAAAGCATCTTGTCGACCGTAGGGCAAAGCTATTTCGTGCAAAGCTATTTTTCCGGACGATCCTACTTTACCTTTGGCACGCGATATCACTTCTTATTATCTCGTTCTATGAAAAGCGTGAGCTCGAGCGATGATGCTTCCACAGACATCTTCCACAGACGAAACAAATACCGACAATCTCGTTTCGCACTTGGCGAATTGCCTCTGAAGAATATGACCTGAAGATGCAAGAGTCGACAAGCCGAATACAGAAGTAACCGGATATGGGATAAAAGTCATGGGATCGGAACGGAGCGGAATTCCGTTACGAAGCGTCTATATGATTTCGCGAGTCACGCAAATTCCAAGCGAAACGGTTTTCGAGAATGTCATTTACAATTCGCGCCTTTTGAAATGCGACCTATTTTCTGAGATGGTATTTTTACGAGAAAGAGAAATTTCGATATATTTTGTCCGGATAAAAAAGTATACTCATAGAAATATAGCTGGTTCTCTTGTGTGTTATTATTATTTCTTATACACTATTGTTTTTTAATCCCGACTTTTTTTAATTGCAATATAATTCTATAAAATGAGTTAGATCTACGCTATAATTTCTTTACTTCTAATTTATAAGAGAATAAGCAGTCGTTTCGACTGATCAGCCGAACAGTTAAACCGTACGTTGAAAACAGAAATAGCCCGATAAAAGTCGAACGTAAATTGATATAAAGGTAACGAGAGAGAAAAGAAACGGAAAGTCGGAAGATTTAACAATGTTGCAATGTTGCATCGAAGACTTTTTCATCTTACGACTTTGCTGTACTACACGGCCTGCGAGTACAGAAAAAACAAGATATATAAAGTATATAGGATAGATAAAATCGTATTATATAAAATATATAAAAATGAGGCAAAGAAAAAACCATGAGATAATTATAATATTTTATATTAAATTTATGCACAAATAATGTGATTATTTCAATAAAGTGGATCGTTAGTTTAGTAACTTTTATAAAAATATTTCAATCTTTTTAATTAAAAAACTTTTTCTCGAAGTTTTCTTACAAAGTAAATATATTTTCTATATTAAGCTGCTCGTCAAACGTAGTCTTCGATTTATCTCGTCAAAGACGATTTATTCTTAAGTAAGAATTATGTAACATTACCAGATACTTACATATAATAACTAAGTAATATTTAGAGAGAGTACCTGTGTGAGATATAATTTATTTCATCAAAATCAAAAGAGGGAATATATACTCGGCAAGCGTGCATTTCTCTACGCGATAATTATACATCGACATAGGCGAAAAGTGGAAACTCTCGTGTAACTCAGTGATTTGCATAGCTAATCCAGTCTTAGTTAGCATAGTTTCGTAGAAAGTGGCCTAATATTCCGGTGCACACTATATATATATATAATTCCTGTTGCTGCGATATTCATAAACCTGAAATATATCCGTCACACACTATCTTCGGCATTCCTATGACGTAACTCGAGAATCGATTATTTATTTTCTTGCTACGAAACTTTATTAGAAAAATTTTACAGAACACATATTATAAATATCTCTTGTTTCAAATATTTGTGGATTTAAAATAAGCTTTTGATTATTTTTATCTTTGCTTATACTCATAAAGAATATTATACTTGTAACGATACAGGTCACATTTGTCAAAATTCTGTGACAACTTAATACATTTACTAACTACCATTTGTCATTTTAAACAAATAATTTAGTTATTAATAATAAAGAAATATTTCCATTAAAATACATGTCATGCTTTACTCACGATATGATACATGGGCGCTTATAATATATTCTATAATAAATTTTATATAAAAATAAATTTTTTTCCCGCGGATTATACCGCATCGGAATGGCCGGCTTTCTTTACCTTTATCGAGAGAACGTAAACACATAAATGCGTTTTATGAGTTTAAGGAAAACGCTTTTATGAGTCTACATCCATTACCAGTCGAGAATTGCTCGAGACAGTTATAGTCGGAAAGAACATTCCATCAGAGCGAGCGACGCTGTAAAAATCAAGCATGAAATAACGCGGTAATCTTTCTTGCAATGACAATTATATAGTATCTATAGGATGTATGCCGGCACCCGCAAAACGAAACACATTATCGCGCGCAACATTTCACTGGAGGGTCGAGACAAATGAGCTTAATCGAACCCAAGCCAGCCAATCGCGAATTCTTTCTTCCAGGAATCCGCGCTTTTTTTCCCCAGCCGAACGGTTTCCCAGCGACACGAAGATTAAAACGATAAGGACGAGACATTCTCGCGACGGAGTCTCTCCGGAGATTTAATCGCACGTTCACATTTTAAAACTCACGAATTGGGAATTCGAGTAATTTCGATTACCGTCGCGGCACGAATTCGCGCGGAATCCCGATCGCCATTTTATCGCATAAGACCGAGAGGTAGGTAGAGGACGGCTACGCTGGTATTTGTCATGGAAAGACCTAGAGTTCCTCTAATAAGAGTTACGACACCGTCCGCTATTAATAGGGAACTATAGCGAACGATCGAGAGAGACAGCCTCCCCATTCTCGTACTTTTCATTTGGATGTTATAACTTTGTCTCACTTTTACTTAACTTCTTCTCTATTAATGGCGGACCAATCAGGAAGCATCACGCGGTGTCATAAGGAACTCTAGAAAGACCGATCTAACAACGTCGCGTTGTCGACGATCCCTCTTTCCGCTTCCATTTTCTCCTCGACGAAATTGTCAATTAAAGATAACGAACGATCCAAAAAGTAACAAACTTCTTTGTAAGACGAGATCACGCAACAAAACGTGACCCTAACGAACCAAGATTGAGATTGAAGGGAGAAATAGAAGTTGAATATCTTTCCCGTCTTATCATTGGATATACATGGGATTTTAGAATTGGCGAACAAAGTTCCTCTACGAGGAAGCTGATGGCAGATTTCATGAACTATGAAACTTATATTTAGCTTCTTACCAAGAATATCGAATAAAGCTGCTATATTCCATGACCTCTTAAATTCAAATGTACAATTTTTTAACAATAAACTCCAACAGTAAAATTTTATTATTTATGTATATTTTTAGAAATTAGTTTCTATATTTTTATCAATAAACGTAAGAATTATTAGCACTTCGTTATTTTTACCAGTAAATTTTACAAGCACGCTTAGTATCACCAAAAATTAAAGGTACACATTGAAAAAAACTCTACGTATAGTTATAAAAGACGTAAGTATCATTTAAAATAGAAGGGCATCTTGAAGTTAGGATTTCTCTATGTGAGAAGATACGTGGCGCGGTATAAATAATGTACTGAATGATTGGAAGTAAGGTAAATGTATATGTTAAAACGAAATTCAGTAAATGTATACACTTACAAGAACTCTATAAATATGAGTGTAGTGAGATAGAGGGGTGCGGGGCTGCGCCCTCCACCTCCAAAAAAGGGAATCTAACCCAACTCAATCTATATATCAGTGATATATAATGATATTGCTTATTAAAAGATATAAATTTTGAAACATAAAATTTAGTAAATGTATACATTGACTATAGTAAGTGTATACATTTACTGATTTCACGTTTTTACTGTGACATATAGGTGCATATAACGAAACATACACGAACATCTACCAAATCCAAGGTATCGCACTTCGCCATTACCCTATTTCCTCCCAATCCGCAAAAATAAATAAAACAAAACATAAAACGAAAGATTCTGCGGCAGCAGCAGCAACGCTATCTAATTTACGAATGTATTCTGTGCATTTACACTGTGAGTCCCGGCACACACCACGATAAATATATTCGGTATTCGTGCAGTTATTCATGATATTCTTGAATAAAACAACGGTATATGGATCAGTCCGCGTGGATTATAACCTTACATACTATTGTTCACGAGTATGGTTCAACAAATGAAGATATGTATAACAAGTGCTCATCTTCCGTTACCATGTCGGAAGTATGTACATCTGTAATGCCGATATCTCGTACCAATGGACACGAGATACGTACGAGAAACCTTGTCCTAAAAAAAAAGAAAAAAAATACCGTGAGTTTGTAAGGGCGGTAACCCAATTGTTATATGTATTTATTATTACCTCGTGTATTCTGTACCTCGCGCTAATATACCGGGAAGAGTATCTTCTACCAACGCGTAACTCGAATATCAATTCTATTCAGAAATTAGTATCTCGAATTTGGAGATATTATATACTACAAGGCGATACATGATTATGTATATGTAACGCAAGTAGTATGCTTTATACTAATTCAGGGACATTCCATAAAATATCTATAAAAAAATTAATAAATAAAGCAGTAATACATTGAATACGTTTTATTAGAATACGTTTGACCATAATACAAAACAGGAAACAATATTCGGCACATTGCTTTATCTAGCTATTAAGGTCTTGGGTAGATTACTCGGAGAATACAATGTTGGTGATGCTTGAGATCGCGATTGTTCCAGTTTATATTTGCAAGATGTTAATACAATTAATAGCCGTATTGCTATGCAGTTGTGTCCCTGACTGGAAAGCTCTAAGCTTTACGTGCGTCGCAAACCAAATCGTGGCGATCTGTTTTAGCTCTATCAGCACGTACTTATGCTATTGGAGTATCCGGGAAGATAATGCCTCGCGGTAAAGGATACGAAACTGATATAAAATTGTACCTACGTAGTTACGATAGAGTCTACGAATAAATAAAATAAATACGGATAAGTAAAATAAATACTGTTTAAAAATTACAATAGTATTGTTTTACGTTTTATTATTTAACATTGTGTAAAGGAATAAGGGTAAATTAATATAGAGTAAATTAAGAGTAAATTAATATTATAAATAGAGAATTAATGCTTTATGATAAAAATTTTCAATATAATTTTCCATAGTTAATTTCAAATTCGGCAAAGATATATTAGCGAAATTGAGATCTAAACTCCTTTATCATATTATATTATACATATATCTAATACGTATAGAATTTTGGAACATACGTGTGCATACGCGTATTTGCCGGAATTTTCATTAAGCTGTCGAAATGATCGTAGAATTCAAGTTTACTGTAACTAGCATCCTGTTCACGTATTTCGCTTTGTAGTGTTCTTAAGAGAAAGACGGATCGTGAGGGCTTAGAAACTAATAGTAAGTCTTCATTCTCTTTACGAGGGACGCAATTACGGCGTCTTTCGAACCTTACAAAAGGTGAACAGCGAAAGATGATGAAAGAGAGCATTACGTCACAAAACAACATTATCAGGATGCGTAAATTCCACAACGTGTCTAACATGAGTTTGTGGCTTTTTTTCGTAGCATTTTTATCAAAAAGACACTACAATGAGTTTTCCTTGCGCTGTAACAGACCGCGTTCTAGATCGAAAAAGGTAATAAAAAGTACACTGAAAATATTCCTGCATATTTTATGTGTGTCTTATTGTTAGTAGTAGTAGTAGTAATAGTTTGAGAAAGCTTTTTGAATAAATGTTTTGCCGGCTTATCCTTTGCAAAAGTTCCATTTCAGTTTTCTTTGTATCTCAACTTGTTTATCTAACACTCAACTATACATCTTACATACATTAAATCAAGAATATCAAGAACATAGAGAACATATCTTTGATTTTGCTCTATTACTAATACAATTCTGAATATATATGGAAAATAGAACATGTGTATATAACAAATGTAACCTAATTTTCTAGTATATATCAACTTAATAATGAAAAAATCTTGTCTTCTTTAATTACATAAATAACTCGATACTCGTAATTATTATATAGCGAAGGGGCTGGGAACAACAAGAAGGAAAAGCACAAGGGGCCGCCCTTGTGTTATATTCTGCCACCGGGCGGTTGTCGTGGCCGACGACAATTTACCACGGCACAACCATTTCGGCGCGAGTTATCCCCTGAGAAACGGAGACTCTTTTATTCGATGCCCTTGCCTATCCATCGAGATTCCCCCTCGGACGTGGATTTAATTTAACGAGACGCTGAAATTCAAGCCACGCTTGACAAACGAAGCGCCAAACCTCTTCTCTTGAGCACGTAAATTCGTAGTGTACCACAGTTCGGCCACCATTGTCTATTTAATATTATCTTAATTTTCTCTTTAGAAACGTGCATATAAAGAAAGAGAGAGAGAGAGATTGAGAAAATAAAGTATACTCCATATTTCGAAGGAACTTTACTAGTAATATGTTACGTCCAAAAATCGAATAATGAATTGAAATATATATTCTCAGAATGTCGCAATAAATAAACGTTAAATAAAATGTTAAAATTATAAACATATGTATTTCAAGCGGTAAAAAATAAAAAGAACTATATGAAATATTACATGGATAAAAATTAATTCTGAAAATTATTAATTAAATTATTTAATTTTATTAATTTAATTAATAATTTTTAATGTATACGTCTATGCTTTATTATTATCTCGCTATTGTTTTCTTATAGCAGTAAAGAGCACTTAAATACCTCTAAAATATTATATAATATATTATGTTATGTATGTTACCTTTTATTTAAAAAAAGAAGAAAGAAAAGGGAAAAAGAGAACAAGTGTAAGTATAATTACTCTTCACAAGTGCCTATTTCTTCTGTTTTCCGTTTAGATGCATCTAACGAAAAAGAGAAAAAAACAGATACTTATGTGAAAGGTAATTATACTTATGTTTTGCTTATATTTTTATAGTACCATGACCATTTAACGATCGTAAATGATCATGTTGGCTACCATTAGCCATTATCATGATTTCCCTAGACAAGATACTCTTGGTAGGTTGCCATTACGTTTCGAGAAGTGGCAAATGATTAAAAACCAACGATTTTTAGTTGGATTTTATTCGGTTGGGATTTATGGCTCATTAGAGCAGCGCACATCTGCGCTACGATCGCTACAATTATTATTTTTATTACAGAAAAAAAATATACACGGCTCTATCTAAAAAATTGATAACTATAATATACATAAATAAAATTATTGTAATTTTCTAGTAAAAGCAAGAGAGTAACACAGGATATTAAGGTGAAAAATAATATATTATATATAAGATAATAAAAGCAGAAAATGTATATTCTAAAAGGTATGCAATGAGATGTAAATAGAATGGTAAAGTGAGCAACCGATAAAAATTATATTTGAAATTATATACACAGGGATAAGTAAATAACATAATATTATAAAACAAAAAGCATTACATGAAGCATCTTTATCTTTTATTATCCCAACTTGTATGTACAGACATTTTTCAATGGCATTATAACATACTGACGTTAATGCCACTCGTTTATCACGCGATCATCAAGGTTGCAATAAATAATGTATAATTACGTTAGTATTTTAACAGCATTAATAAAGCGCTACAAGCGCCACGAAGTTTCATTAAACGTCGCTAATTAATTATGCGAAGAAATTGTTAGCCAACCATTATTTACATTTAAAAACGGTCCAATCACAACGGTTTATTTCTTTTTGAGACTTGGCCATTTTAATTGTTGGCGTCGCGCGTCGTTATTGTAGCGTCGGCCATTCTTGTAATTTGGGCGGGTTAAAGAGTCACAGATAATTAAGAGGCATCGAGGCTCTATTTTAATTTTAATACACGAAACGCCGCGTCTACCTTTCATTGTTACTAATTAAACTCCCGTGCAGTGTGAGAAAGTCACTTCATTGTGATTAAAAGCATGAAGAACACGGAATAAAAAACGGGGAACAAAACTGCGTGATGAAGAGACAAAATGGCGAGACAAAGGCAATGCAAAAACTAAAAACAGAAAAGAGGAAAGGAAATAATGTAAATTACGATTCTGTGATTCTCGTATCGCGAAGATTAACCCTTACGCATGCGTGTTTCTTCCCTCCTGTGTGCGGACTGATCCCTTTTTTAAAGTTAATCCTTTTTGTCATTGTTTCACTCTTGAGATTCGCAACGTTAGCGAACTTATCGTATTTGCTATTGAGAATCATGTGCGCTCGCAACTTTCTTCCTTTCTCTTTTCCTACCTCCTTTCA
Source organism: Temnothorax curvispinosus (assembly GCF_003070985.1). Classification (NCBI taxonomy): domain Eukaryota; kingdom Metazoa; phylum Arthropoda; class Insecta; order Hymenoptera; family Formicidae; genus Temnothorax; species Temnothorax curvispinosus. The sequence goes on along the minus strand of NW_020217514.1, from coordinate 914,128 downwards.
CGCTCGTTCCCATTCTCTGCGGTTCAATTAGACCGATAAACAGAAAAGTATATATTTACGAACGTAACGTGCAGGACTCGAGAAGGCTGCGCTACCATGGTACTGCCTTAATCACGTTCGCGGAGCACGTATCGTATATTTACCCCAATGGTAAATACGCCATTCGCCTTAGCGCATAACGTGTACAGATGCACGGGGTGTACAGGGCGTGCCCATTAATCGCGATCAGCACGAATGGAATTGGGTCGGCCAAAGTTTCACATTATCCCCAAGATTTTCGTCCAAGGTCCGTCTTACAATGGCACCCCACGATATCCGTCTCATTCGATCTTTTCATACTTCCGAATGTAAAGGCACGATTCATTTGTATATATAAAAACCGGCTTAATAACTTGATCCGTGTAGTAACAAGTGATGGTTGCTGAAGAAATTTGCTGTGAGAATACTTTCTTGAGACATATTATTTATCATCATAAGCCATTTATCGTGTCTTTTTACGTAATAACATATTTATATATAAATGATTATATATAAATGATTAAGCTATACATATTTTCGCAGAGATCTGCTGTTTTATATATCTATTGAATGAAATAGACGTATTTATTTATGAATTCTCAGAAAGAGACTTAAAGAAAAGCGATTGATCGATTTGCAAGATTATTTTTGTTATTTGCTAATGAATTGTTAAATTTGATTGTGATACGTGATTGTTTGACGCACAATTCTTTATGACAGAAAATAATAAAAATAATTACTGACATTGCTTTATATTATTAACATAAATTATAACGTCGTTTATTTATGAGAATCGAAGTGACTCACGTAATTACATTATGTAAATTTAACTCTAACAATTTCAAATTAATCTTGAATCAAAGTTACATCATTCATCAATCCCGCATAGCTAATACTACAAAACCCCCGCCGGCAAAGTATCTACATGTCCCGCGCAACTCATGCCGTCAGAGCATGAGCAAAGAAGAAACTTTATTAGATTCTTTTTACATCGCCGCCCGCATCGCGTACGCTTGCAAAAAACCTTCGATCGCGCGCAAACAACGAAGCGGTTATTCAAAGCAATCAAGATGAAAAATTCACTTTGTAAATGAAAAGAGAGAGAAAGAGAGAAGGTTATACCCTGTACGCACACGAACGTACACACACAGACTGACAGATACAAGCGCGGACGAGCGCGAAAGATGCAAACGAGAAAGAAGTAAATGGAGACTCATAAAAGTGCTGAGTAACTCGGGACCAATATAAAGCACGCCAAAGTGAAATCGAGCTTGGCACGTGAAGATCGAGCGCTTCGCGCCCCGAGTTTACAGCCCGTCAGTGCTAGACCTTGACGAATGGCTGCGGAATTTGCTCGAATCGAATGGCTCCTGTTCTATTTGGCCCGCGGCCTTGGGAATCAGACAGTCCGAGAGAGAGAACCACCTGAATTCTTTCATCCTTATAATTCTTCGACGGAAGTTAAATGCCAGCTTCCTCGTCCTTTCCTCTGTTCGTGCCGTGAAAAAGCCCGTTCCTTATTTACCCCGTCATTCTTTGAAACAGATACGTATACGATTTTGCCGGTTTTGCGCGAGGATAATCGTAGATCTCCGACGAACCACGGGTGTGTTCGTTGTACAGCGTGAAAATGTGAGTTTACATTAAAGCCAGCGAGATTTTACACCCACAATTTATAATATATACGTGCCCTTTGATCAGGAGAGGTAACCAGCAGCTAGCGGTGTAACTCAATTTTCGACGAGAACCAGTTAATGCACCCTCGATTACTCAAGCGACCTGAATTTATCGGAAAACGGCACCCTGGTGTAAGGAGCCCCTTCTTGCTCCAGCGGACACGCGAGGTGGATCCGTGATAGTAACCCCGGACCACATGTAACTGTAACCACGGCGATAACACTGTAATCAACGTTTCTGTCCCAGGATCCGCCTGATGCACGTGTAAATTTCAGATACGTGTGTTCTGACGTGTGTAAACTTTAGATTCGTGTTCGCATTAACATTAAAGTGATTATTTTGATTGCTAGTATATATTTAAACGTCTATTTTAACAGAATATCTTGGATAGGCTTTATGTATAAAGGGACTGATATATGCGTATGTTTAGGACTTAGGACTACTATTATAGGACTATTATTAATTCTATTATTTTCTCTTTGCATAGAAGATATTATTCTTTAACAGTTTCAATGCAATTACATATTGATTTTACAAACTCGAATCGCGAATTTTTTCGAAGCCGTATGAACAAGTTATTTGAAATTTTATTATAATTTGTTAATTTTATAAGAAATAATGAACGAACTCAGCAAATGATAAAGCTGTTTGTAACTTTATTGAGGAGAATTCAGCGACTTGGCTAAAAACACGACTTTTCATTGCGAGGCTCGCATTCCGATCTTAGCTTTTGCAGAACGTGCTTTTAGGATTAATTACCCTCCTTAACTCGTATTTTGTTTGATATCTTTTTCTTTAATCCTCAGTTCGTTACGTAGCGTAAAAAAAAGCTTTCAACAGAAACGAGAATAAACTTCATTTATTTCGGCATCTTTTAATTAACCATTTTAGATATTTATGTAGAATAGAACGTTTTTTATTTTACTCAGAAATTCATCTTATAACGAAATAAAGAAATTAAATAATAAAGAGTAAATAATTGACAGAAACATAATCTATCGTAATTTTTAATTCTCCGGTTGAACAAAATTAGGTACTATATAACTGCAGATTCTTTAGAATATTAGTTTTATTAAGAGATAATGCGCTTGAACAAGAATCCAATTCTAAAAATATCAATTTTTTTTCATTACTTGGTAAAAAGATGTTTGATTTAGAAGATGCATAATGAACAAATTTTGCGTAAGTAAGTCACTCTTAAATGCACTAAGAAAATATTTACGAACGACATCGTTATGGACCTAATTTATTCAGCCACGACTACGTGGAATCTAAATAATTCATATCTCGCATAAAATATGCCGTTGCATTGCGAGCTTTTAACGAAAACCCTTCGAAGAAGCAACCAACTCTTGAAAAATTGGCTAATTTGCCCTCGATTGCACAGGAGAATATAAGATTAAGAGGATATAAAAATTATATTAGGAGCTTACAAACAAATTTATTGCATTTTTTTAACAATTTTTACACTGTTGTATAATATAGATATAGTTCTAAAATTTTCACAATGCAAAACGTTCTGTATCAAAAGAATTATATTTATGTGCGCTAGGTTTAAATTTATATTAAAGAGATATAAAATATCAGTCAGAGAGAGGGGGAGAGAGAGAGAGAGAGAGAGAGACAGAGAGAGAGAGAGAGGAGGAGAGAGAGGATTCTTCTTTTTGCATATTTTGAATACTATTTAAATCATGAATATTTTGATTTAAATCATGGATACTGTTAAAAATGCTCATTCCAGCTCGCATCTCGCATATAAAGAGCAAATATACGCACTAAATTCATAAATCGGCTCAATTGAATGCAATCAATAGCAAACTTGTATCAAACCGTTTTTTAACAGGCATATCGATAGCGCACACACACACACACACACACACACACACACACACACACACACACACACACACACACACACACACACACACACACACACACACACACACACACACACACACACACACACACACACACACACACACACACACACACACACACACACACAAACACACACCAGCTGTACATGTATAATGTATTAAAAAATAAACATTGCTCTTCATTCTTCTTGCAGTGTTAATAAATACTAATTCGATCGTAAATTTTTCTTTAAATTAGTAATATAAAAGCGGTTTCTTTCATCTCTAAGAATACGTGAGTTAATATTAACGTCGAAAAAGTATTTTAATTTGATATAGTGCGGTCGGTAAAAAGAGAAAGATTATTTCTCGTACTTCGTCTTCAACGTTTCGATTAAATAATTTTTAGTTCTTTTCAGAGAGTATGTTTTTGCTCGGGTCGTTTTTCCTTGGACCTTCCCAGATTGTTATTCGCGAATTCCACACAAAAGATAATTGAAATTGTTCGCGTGGGATATAGAGGATAGCCAGAACATTACAGTCGGGCATACCCTTCGACTTCGGCAAATATTCCGCTCGTTGGTCGCTCTGGTGTACTCAAAGCTCGTGTCGGAGAAATAGACGGGGAGGAGCATCGTTTCCAGCTACAGTGGATTTATACAAGAATTTGAGGAAACGTATGTGCATCTAATATTGTTCAAGCGCGGAAATGTCTCCGCTAAGAGACCGTGATCTCATCGACGCAAGAATAGTTAATTACAAATGAAAAACGGAAAAAACGACATTTATTCCGTAATTCGACCTTTACTTTTATATTTCAGAAAAATAAAATGTTAAAACGTGAAGAATAAATGTTTTTTGAGGAAAACTACGGGGAATTACGATTGTAATAATACACATAATTAAATGCACCAGTGAATAACTGATGGTTAAAAATATATTGGATAATTCAACGAGTTTAATTGTTAAATTACTTCGATGAATATTAAAATTTTGAAATACATAAAGTACACTAAACTAAGTTATGAATATTATCGAATGAATCGTGTACTATGTAAAAATATGAACAATGTTATGAGAGTATTATTGATGAATGGTCACTAATTTTAATTAATAATTTCTCTATAGCTAAACATAATAATATGATAATAAGAATAATTAAAAATAAATGTATTAGCAGGAAATATTGCGATATCTTTGTTGAAACAGGAGTAGGAGAAATTTCACATTTGACGTTAGCTCTACTTTAAGTGATCTATAATTTGTGACTACTTATATATTTTTATAAAAATTCTATTTACAATTTTATGATATTCTATTTGCAATTTCTGATATGTGTTCTATGTACCAGTATATTTTTTGATCCTTTAAATGTTTTCTGCATTATACAGCACATAAAATTATAAATAGGATTCGATTGCAAATTAGATTTTCTAAAGCGAGATTTAGCAAATCAAATTGAATATCAGAATTTCAAAGCACCTCGGGGGGTACAAAATTGGTAACGGAGCTTTAATCTTTCATTTAAAGGACATCTAACCATTAAACTTTCCGAATCTATATCTTTGATCTTCATTCAGTCTTAATCCCCTTAGGCGGAGATCCTGTTACACTTATCATCCGCGGTACAAAACGAGGAGAATGTATATGAAGCCGAGTTTAGATTTTCGTATTTAGGAGATATTTATACATCTCTTGGGAAATTTGCATATGCGATTGACATGGAATTTTAAATATTCAGTCTTCGTATAAATATTAATAGTCTTGGTAAATAATATTTCTAATAAATATTACTATATATATATTTATTTTTATAAAAAAAAATGACATACAGCTTTATACATATTATTACTATATCATAAGTCGAGCACTAACATTATTTTCAATTTTTTTACGAAATCTAAGAAATTATTGTATTAGGTTTTCAAAACATTTAATTTTTAGTAATACATAATTAAAAACAATCTCTTTGAAATAACATATAAATATATTAATTAATTGTCTCTTTGATTAAATTCAATTATGGTTCCTCATTATGGATTAAACTCATTATGGTTCTTATATAGATACGATTTGTAATGCTTCTTTCATTTTCAAGCTCTAAAGGCGAATAGAAGCGCTCGAATTTGCGATGAATTTTACAGCGACCTAATTAATAATTCAATAATAGACGCGTACCTTTTAATACCAAATCATTTTTTTTCCCTACCGATATGAAGGAACGCGGAAAAAAAGTGTAATTAAAACGGTGCCCCGATCCCCGATGCCGTGAACGCTGCAATTAATTTTGCGGAGATATGGCATGGTATTGATTAAGGCAGTGGCGGGATTAAAAGTAAGTCGATACGTGACAGCTGTTCAATTCATAAAATGCCAATTGAAACGATCCAGATGGTATTGGCATTTTTTTTTAGATATGCACCCCCGAAAACCTTCCACATCAGGAGACCCTCGGCAATTCGTAAACAACGCGTCCCAGGGATATCGTAACTTCTCGCGAGTGTAGGTTCGACAGCTGCATTTACATGGCAAGGGAAATCTATGCCTAATCAGTATGCGAAAGCTATTGAGAGCGGCCCGCATACTCGTACCGGCGCGCGCTCTTTTATGCCGCGTTGTTCTCTTCTCAAGCTGATACAGCCTTTTCGTAACGATATCGCGTGTTGCGAGATCTTTCATAAACGAGTTCTTGTCCCCGCTAAAAAGGAAAGATAAGGTATCGCGCAGGCGTTGAAAATTAAATCGGCGTAAAATTGATATATCGGGTGATCGCTTCGTCTCTTACTGTACGCTTAATTAAGCAATTATATCTAATGGATAAATAGCGTCACTTTAAATCGAGAGTCCTCGTAATTAATGCACGCAAAAAAAAAGTAATGTAATTTAGCGCGTTTAATTAAGATACTAGAAACTTTTCTCTCGATAAATAGCACAGCTGTAGTATTACGGATCTGGATTTGGAGGAGGTGTGGAGCACTCGTTAATGACCAAATCAAACTTTAATCAAAAGCTCGTGAATGTTTTTTTTTCCGTATCTCTTTAATTTTTATTTGAAATTCGTCATTAAAAGTTTTGGACCTAAAAAGCTCAGTCGCAAAGTACGCGAAATACATGCAGGCTGTCGCCTCCGATCTACTTTTTTTTTTTGCGACCTTCTGCAGCATCAGGAAGTTTTAGACAAAATTGCTTTTACTGTTTTAATTTATTTACGTTCAAAAATTGTTCTGTTTTACTATTATAGAAAAAATACAAAGGTGTACATGCGAAGGAATTTTTTTCGATTCCAGTTCCAATTTTCCAATTTCAAATATTTGGTGCAAAAAGCAAATATAGAGATATCAAGTCCGCTTACAAAGCTAAGCCAGACATACCGTCATTTCGATGGAATCTATATACTTTCGTTTGAAACAAAGAGAATAGAACAAAGAGTACAGTATTTTTTTTCCCCAATTAATTCGAAAATAAAACTCGACTCACAATCAGAATCGTCCAAACTCTTGTATCTCCGCGATTCGCATGTGTGTAAATCATTCTTTCCGCATCCGCGGAGTTCCAAGTAGGTTGTGCCGAGTGAATGAACTCGTCTAAGTGCATGTACGAAGTGGTGGCACCGTGAGACGCGTCGGGCGCGAAAGATGGAGGGTGAAAAGATGCAGTACACAGTACACTAAGCGGAAAAGAGAAAAAGAAATAGCTCCCGCTACGAATGGAAGGAGAGATTCTGACTTCGCTCATAATACCGGTTGGCCCATTAAAGCTCACCGAGAGAGACTCGCTAGTATTCTCCTTGCTCGAGAGCTCTCTTTCCTAGAGTCGACCAAATAGTTACATCGGGGTAGAAAATTTCTTCGCCACGACCGTGGATTTTCTCCAAGTGGAAGTTCGTCTGTCTTGAATAGACGCTAGAAAAATTTGTCGCTAATACTGTTTCATCGATGACAAAAGATTTGTCTTACAAGATGTACAAGACGTTTGGACGGATTAAAAGCAACAAATCTTTTGGAATTAAGAGAAAATAAATCTTTCGGATTTATTGTCAATAGCGTGTTAAGATATTCAAAAAATCTAGACATGAATTCAAATTCAGACTTGTTTTGGACTAATTTGAGTGAAACTTGCTTTCTGAAGGAAGAGCTAAATACGATCGTTTCTTTTTTTGACACGCACACTAACATCCGCAAGAAGTCGCATTAATCACGCTTCAGATGTGATTCGTATACTGATGCACTTACACATAATACATCGTCTTTGGCACGAAGTTTTATATTTTATGTCACCCGAGTTGCACTGGTTTCCACTCTTAGCACGTAGTAAAGCGCACCACCGCGCCGCCCGGAAACCCTATATGCGCATACATATACGTTATTTTCAACCCGCGTGATTTATCGTCGCCACAGCAGTAATGGAACTTGCGAAGCTTGTCCAACACACGTGGTAAAGAATTGCTTATATAAATATAAGTATCAGACAGCCGTTAAAAAATGCAAACGTAAATCAAAGAAACATATCAGGACGACCCGTTAACATCGTAACCAATCGTCGAAACTTGATTTCGAAGCGATTCAGTGCGCATAAAGAATTGAAAGGGGTCTGTTTAGGATCTACCGGAAGATTCCACGTAGTGCTTCAACGGTTATCGTTGTGCAGCGCGGGTGCGCCCTCCTTCCCTAATACACTATAGTATATATATATCGTCCGAAGGAAGATATCTAAATGATCCGAACACGGTATCTCCATTATCCACGATAGTCCACAGGCTCCCTGGGCAGCCGTTTCGCCGGTCTAGCGCGCAACTATCACCCATCCATTGGAAGAAATTGCCAGACGCCTCGGGAGATATAGCCGCGCGCGCGAAGGTGTAGATTACGATACATCCGGTACGTGTTGCGTTCGCATACGTATACTTCGCGCGTGCTCCTGCCAATGGCTTGCGGTATCGTTGTGCTAGTTGCATTTCCCGTTCTATCAGCCATGGCGAAAATTATGTAAATGCATTTCCTTCCCGCCGCGCAGAAGAGGCGACAGGACCGAAGTAACGAAACTTGTAGCGCCGTCTCGTCGCGCCGCGTTTCGTCGAGTCCCGTTTTTACATAAATTTTATATCATCGATCATCCTGTCGCTCAGTCAGTAAGACAGAATGACAAAGTGATGTGCACTTGATAGGAAGATATATATTGTTCGGTACGAGGCAGTATGAAACGCGGATAATATACCTAGCCGCAGAAATATATTATATACCAGTTTTGTAATATCCGGATTATTTACTGGCAATCATGATCAATAATATACGATAAAATTATTAATAATACGTGATTATTAATAATACGTGATGATGGCGTTAATTTACAATAATAATCATATGTAAAGATAAATTGAATTTTACACTATTGATATTATACGATATTATAGCAAATTTTATTTGCGACGTTTCATTGCCGCGAAAATCAATGAATGAAATTGATTCATCATCCAGTTTGCAATTCAAACATCAGTAAAACATCGGCCCATCGGGCTGAAAACGCGGATCGAAATTGCTTTATGAGCAAGCGCGAATGTATTGGAAATAATCACTTCTGATGTATAAATAGAACCTTTTAATCGCGGTCTTTATATTTTTCCAATTTATATGCGAGTGAAAAAAGGTAAAAAAAAACCGCTCGCCACGTGACACTAATAATTTTTTGGTCTAGAAGTGGAATATTGCATGCCGCGCATGATTTAATAAAATAATCGCATGCACCGATTAAGTTAATAATTTCTAGCGACCGTAATTGCGAGTGTCGAATGTGTTTGCAACATTCATGCGAGCTGTGTTAGAGCATAACATCGTGTAAATCATTAACGAATTAACGCTGCGAGTTTTAAATTTCGAATTCTTTGCGTCTGTCCCTTATCCCAGAAAGGGAAAAGTTGTTATTATTATTATATTTCTCCAAAAGTACGAACGTTTTCTCATAGACCTCTCTATTATTTCCGATCTAGATAAAACGCGTTCCAGCTACCTCTCGATGTTACAGATGCAATCTGTGCATTTTGATCATGGAAAAGTAAAGTGTATGCCGTTCTTCCTAGAAGATAGATTTAATTTTGGCTCTCTTCTTGGGATTCGACACAAGTGCATCTGATAGCGACGCTACCGGGAAATATACAACATTATATCGATACTCGGATGTCGAATGTTTCTTTGAATATCTCTCTACCCACGTGATTTATATTTGCAAACATATCAGCATTTTGAGTCACATGCAGCTGCGTGTTACTTCCGTATGCATTGACCGTCACGAGACACGAAAGAAAGATTAAATAGTGGGAGAAGGAAGCTGACGTTTCTATATCTTCGACGTGATAGTAGCCTCGAAATTGCAAATGCTATATATATATCAGATGCCGCGGTGAAATAACGTTGCAAGAAAATACGAAAACGGGATCATAACCATGTTAAGATGTTACATTAAAATTTAAAAATTTAAAAATTTAAAAACAACGCAAACGTGATACACCGAGACGTTAATTTAGCGACGACATCAGCAACGTATATATTATTAAGGCAAATTTAACAGAAGTTTTGTTGTCGAGCAAATCCGGAATATTAATTCGCAGTGACGAAAGATTAAGGACGCGCTCAGGGAGATTAGGGCCAATCAATAAGCGTAACGATCGCGACCTTCGCCATCGGCGTCGTTAAAGTTGTCGGGAGCGCTGAAGGGCTTCGCGCGTGTCCGATGCGCGTGCAATCCGTCAATCAGCCGAAAACGATCGTCGGTAGAATCGACAATGTTCGAATTTAGGTCATTGCAAAGCCCGCATGAGCTTGCAATGCGGGATTGAACTTGCATAAGCCGTCCCATAAGCTGAGAAAAATAAACAACGCCGAGCGGCTTTCGCGCGTCGCGTCGGAAGCGAACGGATCGGAAGCCGCTTTCTCACTCTCTCTTAAAGAAAACACCGTCGCAGTCCTAATAAGGGCGCACCCTCGCCTACCGTGCTCTGGGAGTAACCTGTTGCGGCGACTCTATTAATAGTTCGGATCCCGATAAAAATCCGATCCGACCTCGTTACTCTACCTGGCTATGTGTTTCCGACGCTTTCCTATCACGCATCCTTGAAATACATTAACGATCGAATGATTAAATTGCAAATAATACTTTCGTATGTGATAGAGGTATATCAAGCTATATGCGAAACTGTTGATTAAAAAAGCAGCGTAATTGTATGTCATAACGATTTTACGACAAAATAAAAACGTTAATAAATACAATGTATGGTAAAGTACAATCGTACGTAACTAGAGTACGTCACATGTAGTTTATAACGATATTTTTGTCTCATATGTTTTTACTCCGGTGCCCAGTTTACATGACGCGACTATTATGCGAGAATAATTTTGGTACGGTTGAGTAAAACAGGGTGATGTGTAACCGGGATAAATTGGATTACCCCGAAACAACTACAAATCTATCAGGACTAGTCACCCAATTAACTTGAACGGAAAAGATCCTTTAAAAAATGACTGAGGTATCTCCGGCAAATTTCGTGCCGTTCGTGTAAGTGGCAGCTATCAATTGGAAAGACGTTGAAAGAACGGTTTTATTTCCCTCGAATCGAAAACTTCGGAAAGCTTGAAGACTTACCAGTTTCAGCCAGAGATTCGTGATGAGCAACTGGTTCTTCTCGTCCTGTAATAATAATTAAATTTTACTATTATATTAAATAGCTTTTTTCATATAAAACGTGTTTTGAATTTTTAAGTAAAAGCTATACGTAAATCATTAACAAAAAGAAAACAGATCTCAGCAATAGATAATTGTTCTCACTAAGTAATTATTTAATATTTATATAATAATGTGGTTTTACATTAATAAACAGATTTCAATTACCCAAATCCATCAACTGCAGAATAAAATAATGAATAAAAGACAAGGAAAAAATCTGGGACATAATTCTTGCAAGTTAATATTATAAATATGTATAAGACTTTTCTATTTCAAAAATAGACACAAGATTGAATTTCGTTTGAAATTTGTGCGACACGCAAAAAGAATTAACGCGTTAGAAACGGTCTCGTTACTCATTATACAGTTTCATATCGCAATTAAAAATTGTTGCGGAAAAGCGCATGTATATTTAACAAGGTTTATGAAGACAAAGGACTTTCGTTGCTCAGAATGTCAAGTTGCATGATAATGGCGTACAAAGTACGTTATTTAATCAATTGAACATTGTTGGCAAAGTAAACTATTTGCGCATATTTTTGCGACTATTACAAATTTAGTATAATAAATTCTTGAGGACGAGCTTTTTTTCCGCGGACGATGCGGTGTTAAAGAACACGCTGAAAGATGGACGAGCAGCACCATAAATTACGAGAAATTTCTCTGCTCATAAATTTATGTTATATTAAATAAAGAAAAGATAAAAAAGAGAAAGAGAGAAAGAATATTACAAACAAATCGCCGTTTCACACAACATAAATCATCAAGTTTTAAAACATCAACTTTTATACAACATAATTTAAGCGTTAAATAAAAAGCGTTTATTTAACAAGATTTTTAACAAAGTGCTTATTTTATGTGTCAGATAACATTTTATTGTGTAACTTGTAGGTATTAATGTTATTTTTAACTTGTAAAATTTATTTTCACTGAAATCTTCTTTTCACAAAAATGTTTTTACAATACTTGTTTTTACAATACTTGAAATATTTTTTCGAGGACCTTTTCACAGATGCGCGTCACGAGAGTGCAATGTATATAAATAATTAACATTACAATCAAAGCTTTTATGAGTCCTCGTATACCAATTAAAGTCGTCAACTCTTGTGAAAACGTAGATTGTTGTAACCCATTCGTTACCGAAAACTGAATGAGAAATTGATTACGTCAGAACCAGTCGGATACAGTTTAAAAAAATGAAAATTCGAAAAATTTTATTTTGCTTTTGGAGACACAAATAAAAGTTTTTTTTTTTTTTAATACATGTTATAATTACTTTTCTCATGTTTTTCATATACAGTGTGTATGAAACTGTCTTACAATTAATCAACAGAATTTATTTGATATTTCCTAAAAATATAGAAAATTTTAATAAACGGGGATTAAAGAGAAATAGATAATAATATACAATAACATTTAACGTTGTAACGTATAAATTAAGATTTTTAGTTTGAAAAATTCATGACTTGTGACAAATTTATATAGAAAAACTTTTAAATTTTGTATCTAAAATTGTAACATAACGTAATAATAATAACTGAGGTTCTTCGTGTCATTGAGGTTTTTCGAACCATTATTCACAATTTTTTAACATTTTTTGGTTATGACTTTTAATTAGCATAATACCTGTATGATTATAAGATTCTAAAGAAAGATAAATTACAATAAAGAAGAAATTTATTATGAGTGGGAAATATAGAGGCATACGAATTTATGAAAAATAAAGAATAAAATAAAAACTTTCAGGAAATGTAGAAAACAAGAAATAGTGCAATTTTCCTTGGGAAAAGCCTCATTTTACATCGTGACCGTATGTCAAGAGAAATATCCCGAAGACAAATATCACACATGTGCGATGAATGAGTGCATGCAACGAGCCTCGTGACTTCTTGATATACAAGGTAGAAACTGTCCCAAATATAATGCTCATGTTCACTATATTGCTAACATTTTTACTACCGTCGTGTACGAAATTTCCAATCTCGTTTGTCCGGTTCATGCATTATCAGCCTCGTCACGTAAAGCTTTCGAGTTTCCTATGTTCAAACCGCGTTCTTATCCTGATTACGCGCGCCGTCTTACACGAGGAATGCTTACCTCCCGTGCTGTATGGGAGCTGCATTCCCGTGTCCCGTGGGAGGTAGCATCAGCGAAGATGAACTTCGATATATCCTCGAAATGTACGGCAATACATGGATATTGATCCTTGTATCAGAAAAGCGCACAATGGAGAAGCGGTAGGAACAACGAAATAATATATAACATATTGTATCACGAAAGATAACTTTATACTATGATAACGGAAAAAGAATTCTCAAACCCCAGTGTTGCGAAAAATAGACAACAAGTATTTTATAATTGTCGAAATTTTAATAGATTATATTTTTAGGAATACCAAACGGTTTTATGTTATGATAGAATATCTTTCTGCTTTGTAATATATACATCATCAGAAAATATCTTAATAAAACGGTAATAATATAGTTGTACATCCATGTTAATATGTTTATAAAAATATACTCTACTTATAATTTCTTTCGGAACTGTGTTACGAGATACAGACTATTTATGCTTATCGATAGCGATCTTATAATTATTTCCGTCTCGACAGCTCGGGGATTCTTTAAATCGGTCGTATATCAATGGAGTTAACAATCGGCTTTTCTTCTCCCGTGGCATATATCGGACGTTTTCGGAGTCCCGATCCATTCCGTGGAGAAAAGTGAGCTCTGAGTTTCTCGCCGGCTTATCCTTTCGTTCGTCCGCGAGATAAACTGTTTCTCGATAATTGGATCTTATCGTTTAACGTCACCCCTTTCAAAAACCACCATCCAAAGCTCCATCTAAGGTCGAGGTTAATTCACGCGGTCATTACATCGCCGCATTCCCTTGCATAATTTAACGTCTCGCTGAAACTTTTCATTGTCAGCCGTTCTGCCGCTCTCCAAGCGCCCGCTCGATCCTGTAGGCTAATGGGACCATAGTTGCGCACGATCATAGCCGCATCTCATCTTCTAACATTGTCGCTAGTTTAACTGCAGTGTAGGATTGCGGAATTATACGGGACTATAAAATTTTTATATTTTATAGCAGCAATTAATATAACGATTATATTTTTATCACATTTGAAATCAATTTCTCATCAGCAATATATTTGATTGAAATATATTGCAGTTGCTTGCAATTTCTTAATTTGTACATACATATTTAAAAATTGGGTCCCAAATTATAAATCACAAAGAGAACATAAGTGCGCAGATCAAGAAGTTAAACAATGATTTCATTCTGCTTCACGGAGTTTAACTGTTTTCAACTCGGAAGAATTTTTATTCTGCGCCAAAAGTAACGGCGCTTTCGTTTTTCTCGATGACTGTCGAATCTTGCGGCACGCTATTATCTGGATCTGTTCCAACGTACTCTGTTTTTCTGGGCATCGGGTCCTCCACTGGAATTTTCGAGCAGTCCGGGGCAAATACTTGGAGGTTTAACAAGCTGCCTTCTGACGCGTAGTTAAAACGAGAATGAGAAAGAGAGAGAAAAATATTTCACCGCAACGTAACAGTCCGATAGGATTGTTTGAGTGCAAGAAACAGAACGACCAAAACTTTTATTTATCTATTGTAACGTTGGTACGGACATTTAATTTTTAAGGAACGTAAATAATTCTGGAAAAAAGCTATAAATACGCTTAAGTACGAGTAAATACGCTTAACAAATCACTGCTCATTAGTAAATAATAATTGATTTTATGGTTTATTCTCTCTTTTTCTCGCTCTCTTTTTTTCTGCGATTATGTAACATATCTCTATGTTTTTCGAAAATAGAAACTCGATACAGATTTCAATTATTAAGCATTTATCTACAATTAATTACAAATTAGATATTATTGCGAGAAGTTTAGTATTTGTATCAGTTAAGTGGATATTAATTCGCAATTTGGATGTATATATAGTAATTCCACAACCGCATTATTATGCAGTATGTTGTAGATATTCCGGATACTGATTAGGAAACTATGCCGAGAACTGTTTTAGGACCTGCCTGCGATATGGTTTAGCCGCGATTGTACAGATTTTATGTGACCAAAGAGAATGTTCGGAACCTGCCCCGACAAATTGAACACTGCCGCAGACTATTGCGGTCACTTCAATCAACCGCCTAGCTCGATTGCGTCTACAAAGGAGGGCCCGGTATCTCCTCTCGACACGTGCATTCAGCTATCCTGCCCGTTGATACTTGCACTAAATCCGCCTTGACCTCGATTATTCTTTATGTGCGAAATTTACAATTGGATCAATGATAATGCTTTGATTGGCGTTCTAAAGCGGATTATTGTACTCAGAAGCTAAACAGAACACTGTTAAACAGAAACTAATTTTGATACATCCATAGTTTTGTTCAATTTCTTATTACAACAGATTGATATTGAGAAATATATTCAGAGAAACGTAACAAGAATTGAAATATATGTTTAAAAAGTTTGAAAATATGTATATATTTTTACTTCTTGAGTCTCAAATTATTTTATTGTATGATTTTATATACGAGCTAATACATTGATGACAATGGATGAAAATATTTCATGTGCACTATAGCGCGTACTGCAATTTCAAAGTTAAATGTTCCACAAAATTAACTAAAGTTGGATCATGGAGACTGAGTAACAGAAATATATGTTACTATAAAGTTAGATTGGCTTACGAAGATAACTGCAATTATGTGAATTTTCATCCAAGAAATTGCCAGCGATAATACTCGCAAAATTTAACGCACTTAGCGTAACGTAAAGTATTGTTGGAATGTAAATAGAGTTACCACGAACATAGAACATAGAACATAATTTACTTCAGCGCGCGCGCGACGAACTTAAAAGCGTATTTACTCAATGATACTTCGACCCTTTTATCTCGCGATCTAAAATATAATTAGCAATTTAAATTATTTTATATATTAAGTTTTTTATTTTTATTTTCTTATTTAATAACAAATTTTACCTACATGCAGTAGTCGTTTAAATTAAAATCTTGTTTTAAATAAATAATGTTTATTTAAAATGATGGAAAGATGAGGTTGTCGTGATTGTGTGTTGCGTGAAACGTAATTTATCAGAAAAATCTTTATTTTAATCATGGAAGTTTATTATTATAATTGTTTTTGGCTGGTGTAATGATTACAGAGAAATTTTATTTCACGATAAATCCACGATACAGGTATGCTGACAGGTATGTCGATTCCAGTCAACGACTAGATTTTTCGAGTAACGAAATAGTCAAAGATAGTAATACTATCGTTAACGCATCAAGGTTGAATGCTGTCTCCACGTACAAATTCTCGTTTGTGCGCAGAGAACATTTGACATCGAAAAAGCGCAGGAACATTTATGGCGGAATTAATAAAATTACCATGAGCGAGTGGTTGAAAGATGGTATATTCTTTCCGGGTCAGTGATTTTAAACCAAGTGTACCAGAAATATTAACGATCGTTCTAACAGCAGTAAAATATTAAAAGGCTGCTAGGGCGACTTCCACGTTGTTTTCGAATGCATAAATGTCGAAACGGAGAGGCGGGGAAAAGCCTAGAAAATTTATAATCGTTAATTCGGACTTTGCGCGGGTGGGGGAAAGAATCACAGAAAACAACAGACTGTTTCAATGAAATTGCTTTACAAGAAGCATATAGAAGTAAACAAGTTGCAATGGACATTTGCGTAGCATGGAACATAGCACACTATTATATTGTGCTGCAAATAAAGTAATGTAATAGGATATTTATAAGGAACTTCGTACGAGTAAAAAGTTTCTGTTTATAAAACTTTATTTCACAACTTTCTCTAAAATTAAAGTAATGCAAATTATAGAAATGGCCATATTTTCTCTCTCTCTCTCTTTCTCTCTCTTTCTCTTCCCCCCTTTATATAGTCGATTAATTAATTTTAAAAATAGATATTTTTTTCATTTTTTCCTCTTTATCCTTATTACATAAATTTAATAGATAACTTTGGATAAAGGTTTTAATAGAAAATCTTTAATTAAATTTATGTAAATAAAATATTTGCATAACTCAAAAATATGACATATACTCAAATATATTTTTATACTTATGTAAAAAAATTAAATAAATCAAAATTTGTAAATTTTTCGAATACTGAATTTTGCTATTTATTAGAAGTACTTAAAACTAATTAATGTATAAAATTTAACGCAAATTTAAATTTATAAACTCTGATTTGACTTGTTAATTAGCACAAACGTATTAAAACTATATATATTGATAATTAAAGTTGTAAAGAAAAATTTTATTAATTTCCATTTTAATCAATCCTAGCGTAAGATTGCATTAGCTTTCATCATATTCAATACCCAGGTAGCAGACAGTCGTCATAATGACGTGATTCTTACGTCATTTTATGACGTATGTTACGTCATTTATTCCTAAAGTTTAACGTAAAAATGACGTATTTTTCACGGTCCTAAGTCACATCCCAACGACGTCATTTTCTGACGTTTTATTGACGGCAAAAATAGGTCCAATGTACGACATACCGGTTTCTAGAAATGTTTTTTATGAAATTAAAATTTTAAAATGTCTACTTGATAAACGTTTATAAAAAAATGTTCTTTTTCTTTATCTAAAAAAAAAAAGCTTTTTAACTGTTTCGTTACATGCCATGTGCGTATAGCCGCTCTCAAGGCGGTCACCCATCCTAGTACAGTACCGCGTCCGAGTCGCTTGACTTCGATGATCCAGTGGACAGTGACGATCTTCTCACCCTGATGCTTCCCTATTAACTGTACTTGTCTATAACAGGTACATCTTTAAAGTGGTCAAAAATCTTGTAATGATATCTTCTTAATAGTTATAACACTGCATGAAATAGTTGTCATAAAACTATAATTACACACGCAACTAGATCCACTTATACCATAAATTCACAACGTCAATCATAAAGTAACGAAACACTTTATAAATGTAGGAATATTCCTGTGAAAAATACTGTGAAAAATATGTCATTTTTACGTCAAACTTTAGGAATAAATGACGTAACATGCGTCATAAAATAACGTAAGAATCACGTCATTATGACGACTGTCTGCTACCTGGGTAGTCAATTAAACGTCTATATAATGTCATTTTACAAAGTCTTTTTGACGTATTAAAACATGACGTTAAATATACGTCACTTAATCGACGAATGACGTTACTGACCAATTATGACCAAATATTGACGTCAAAATGACGAGTGCTTGCTACCTGGGTAGTTTGCGCTTAATCGAGTGTTTGCTTTAATACGGTCAGTTACTTTGCAAAACGGAATGCAATCGGCTCGGTGTTAGATACGAATTGGTGATGTGCACTCGGAGCGCATCCGGTCGTTAGACTTGCTTTAAAATGCAGGAACGCGAGGAACAGGATCCCGAGTAATTTCCAAATCAATAGGTGTTGCGAAGCCTTCCGAATGACTTCGCAGGGGGAATTGGCGTGTTCGAATTCTCGGCTACCCCAGCGGGAACATGAATCGCAAATTCGTCCTCGCCACGATGGCGCATCACCCAGTTATACCGCAGCCGGATGTAGATACGGTGTAACGAAATCGTCTCCGGGGGGCGTATCATTCCGCTATATATATCCTGCAGCACCTCAAACCTGCAGCACCTCAAACTATTCGCAGAGCCGCGCGCGCAGTCTCTTCCCGAGATACTCCTCGAAAAGTTCAAATAAATCGAGCGGCTCTGCATTAGCTGCCGCATTAAATTCCCCATCAAGTAGATTGTTTCTGGGAATTTACGCGCAAGTCCCGTGACTCATTTGTAACGTCTACGAAACACGAATACGGAATTTCATAATTCTGAGCTACGCGATAGTAATATGAAGATACCTATCCGTATTATTATAATGTTAGAATAATAGAGATATTTTGTATTTTGTTAAAACTTGAACGGAAAGAACAAATTAAGTATCAAAAAATTATTTTAACCTTAATGTGAGTGATGAGATACCCAGGTACTTGAGTAATTAAGGTTAAACAACTTTTGATCTCTTCGTTTTCCCTGTTGGATCAATCTATCCAAAAATAGTGCTAAAATAATATATTCATCGATTTAGGAGTTCCCACAAAATTGCAACTCTCTAATGCGACTAGAGCATTAAAAAATTTGGTTTTTTTACGTTGTCGAAACATAAAAGGTATCCGGGTATTTCGTCACTCACATAAGGACTGGTAGTGATAGTTAATAAGACGTTAAAATATATTATTTTCTTTACAAATACAATAGTACGTTTGATATCTTTATACTGGCAATTATTATAATTGTTTTCAATTTATACACAAATAAATGTGTGAAGATTATACCTGCAAAACAGTAAAAAGTCTCAATCATCTTGGTGCAAATTATACATATTAAAATTATCGAATAATATCCTGTGTTTTATGAAAAAGAATAATTTTCTCGATAATTTTACTACAAAATACACTACGCAAAACAATGAGGGGAGTGGTTTAAAACTTGCAAATTTTCCCCGATTTTTAAGAGGCTATATCTGAGCTTGGAGGGATCGTCGGACAATTTTTCTTGGTGCGTTTTAAAGGATGAAGCTTTAAAGTCGAGGACTTGATAGGTCGTCAGTTGAGAAATTGTCCAAGGCAGCCGACGACATTAGCCGAACTAGAAAGAGTCCTTCAAAAGATCTAGCAGAAAATCTCTTAATTTGACATCAGCATGCATCAATATGAGTGATAGACCGAGTGAAGCAATTCACCAAAGTGGCGGCAACACCTTATTTTAAATTTATAGCGTGCGCATGCACACGCACACACACGCATAATAAATCACTCACATTCAAACATCCAAACACTCAACATTAACTGATCCATATACGCGCCGAAGAACAAAAAGCCCTCAACACACAATTTCACATAAATCACGCTCCAAAGAGACACACACATACACACGCACCACGTTTCACACTGACACACACAACTCCATACACATGACGTGCAAAATTCGACCGAGCAATCTCCTCGTGGTGCACATTGGATAACGCGAATGCCGACGGTAGTATCCAATACCTTGTAAAATGTAACTATAAACCCCGATAGCTCGGCTTCTAGGGATGGTAGAGCAATGTTTTTTGCGCTATTTTAAAGCGAAAGTTTTCCACTTCAAAGCTTGTGTGGTGATATTTTTTACCCCATCTCTGCTTTTTCCGTGGAAGACTACAAAGTTGTAATATTTCCAGGATTTTTCCAAGGCCTAATTTTGGTTCTCACAGAAAAGACAGTTCGATGAGGCGGGCAATGTCATCTTACCTACCTTAAAGTCGAGATCACCTTTTAAAATGCGCCAAGAAGAATATATTGTCCTGCAATCCCTCCGAAGCTGAGATGTAGCCTCTTAAAAATTGGCATTTGCAAGTTTTAAAGCGCTCCCCTAATTATTTTGCGTATTTGTACTTATTTGCATTCTAAGTAATTTTTTAACCGTGAGTTAGCTATTTAATCGATTCTAATCTTTAAAAATAGGTCTTTCAGCCAATTTTATTAATAACACTTTAGATCTCAAAATTAATTAAAATTTATTAGTTTTAAAGTATAATATAAAAATTATACATACAAATAATGTATGTAATATAAAAATTACATACAAATAATTTGAGTCTTTAACGAATCATTTTGTTACTAAGTAAATTCATGTAATTTAAGTATAATTATCGTCATATTATATCATTAATTCTTATTTGAATATTTAGTTTTATTATTAATGAAAAGAGATGTTACAAATATTGGAACGATCAACGCTCACATTTCCTAGATTGCAGAATACGTGGTATATCATACGGATGAAAAACTTGTGGGACATGCAAGCGTCCTCGAGTATGACGCATGGAAAGCGTTCTCCGAAAGCTCATCATTGGTCTGAGCGCATTGTTCGGCAGATCGAGACGCGTAGGATGATGAAGTGGGAGGGACGGGCGATGTTATGTGTGCATGCATGTAACGGCTGAGAGCAATGCTGTAACGTGTTACAGTCATTTGGAGAATGCCATAATGTCACGTGGCCAATTTGTGTCCCGGCTAGGATTCGAGCGGAATCGCGAACTCTCGCGTGGCCTCCATTGCGACGAAAAGGTCACCCGTCGATTGTTGCAACAACGCAATCGACCAGATGCATTGAAGCTAAACGGACTGATCGGAAACATCCAAACAGATCGCTGATAATGGCGCGTTACGAGTGGACATGACGAAAGAAAGATTAGGGAACTGTAGAAAAATATACTGCGCTTCATGCCGGATATATTCTGTATATTGTACTACGTCAGTAATTTGGAAAATTGATATACATACTATTAAACATTTTTAATTTTATATAAAAATATTATTTAACGGAATTTAATTTTATTATCATTAAGTTTAAAAGATTGTACAGCGAGCACTTTTTTATAATTTATCTGAACATGTAGCTTGCATTGAGGTTGAGCGTATACATATTCGTAGTAATAGTAGCTAGTGATAAAAAGAAATAATTTCAATAAATACAATTAAACGATCAAAGATTAGATTAATCGAAAATTCCGATTATATATATTTGCGAACTGCGAATATGTGTTTGCTGTTAATTACCATATGTGTCATATACATAAACATGCGGTTAAATGCCGTATGTGATAACTCTCGTCGCTTATGAAATGACGCACATTGCCATTGCACTAGATAAGACGTTGTATCTCAATTACTATCTTTCGGCATAGTAGTTAGATAATTAGTATTTGTTAGCCAATCTCCAGCTAGGATCTAAATCCACAGTGATATTTGACATAACATCCGAATGGATTTTTTCTTATCAAAAATTGTATGCAAAATTTTATCTAGATACGCAGTAAATAACTCGACAAATAAAATTAAATGCCGAAATTTTATTTGTCGAATAATTTATAGCGCGCGTATCTAGATAAAAATGTAAGCGGAAAAATCTGATAGTTGTGTGTGCTCATTTATGCGCGACAAGTTAAGTGTAAATACAGATTAAAAAAAGCACGTTCCAAACACCCTCAATGATAAAATGCTGCTATTTTTGTACAAACGTTTTTTTAGAGCATTTGGGTGGGCGAGATTCATGAAACATTCCTTGTTTTCGATAAACGATACTTCCGCATAAGAGGAACGTTTTATTGGAGAACTTGCAGGGGAAATCAAACCGCTTTCATTATATCCGAAAGGTCACTCATTGATTGCTAAAACGTCAAATAAAATAGACGGTCAGGTAACCAACAAGAGGGATCGAGTGTTTCCTTTTTCAAGCAAAAAAATTTAATTTGATATCAAGTGAACGTATATTGATCGATTGAACGTATATCACTCTTGAAACCCTATCTGTAAAAATTTTAATTAGAAACAGCTTCCAAAAAATGTCAAGTAGATGCGTTTGAAGAGTCACTTTCAATTTTGCATATTACGAAGAGTTTTGCTAGTCAAATAAATTCGGAGACTTAATATTAGTCATATCAATATGTTTACATAAACACATTAAACATTTATCTTAAAAACTATTTTAAATAATCGGTTAATATTCTATTAATTTTATTAAAACATTCTTTTTTTATTAAGACCAGAAAACGAGAAATTTATTTATTTATTAATTACTAAAACGTCAAAGTATATATATATTTAAGTGACAAGAAATTAATACAATGGAGTAGTAAAAATGTAGATTGAAATGAGTTATACTTATCTAGATGGATATTTAAAATGTTGAATCAATAATTACTTTTAAATAATAAAACTCTCAAATGAACGTTTCTATCATTTATACATTTATTAGAGAGTTCTAAAGAATTGCAATTGACAGTAAATTACAAGTGTTTTCTCTTTAAATTAGTTGAACATTAATATTTATTAATCTATTTATATTACTCAAATACTCAAATCGAAAGAATAATCTTTATAAGTTTCATGTATGAATGATTGAAAGTAAAAATGATATAGGTCAAGTTTGATACGATCTAAGATATTTCATGTTTTTTTTCCATCTGGAATATTGAAAAACATAGCGAAGTGTATTATGAAAAATTGTTGGTTCCATATATTGCTATTACATTTAGAGATAGCAGTGCCGCATATGACGAATGATACATGTTGCTATGAGATACAGGGTCGCAAATAAAAATGGCAAAGATATCAATTTGCGTCACTTTTACTTTCGTGCTTTTATTTCTTCTTGGTGCGAAAAGATATTTGTGGCTTATGTTGTGTGTTTATTGTAGTGGAAACTTGGCATGTCAATTTTGCAATTTATCATGTCGGAAAGAGGATTTCTTATCCGCAGACCAACTTTCGACGATAGCTTCGATGACTTAGTTCGGCTAAGTACAGAAAAAAAGTTCGACTCTCGGCCGGAATTAGGTCGTGAGCATGATCTAAAAGCCCAACCACTAATCAATACAGCAAGGCCATGCTCAAATTGTTAATTAAAGCGATACAAATCAGTGTCGTTGCAATAGAGAGCTATATATATATTCAATATTTATATAGAATAAATCTTTGCATAGCAAATCTGATATACATATACACTGATGGCGCTGGAAAGTAATTAGATATCGAATATAATTGTGCGCACATTATAAAGTAGGATATCGCAATACTGATATCGTAAAATACAATTAAATATAGGAGAATATCAGGTGACGCTTATGAAATAATGATATGGGGGAGTGAGTAAATGAGAACCAACATTCGATTTTGATAATGACAGATTAAAGAAGAACTTGTGTCGCAAAAATTTTTGTAAAATTAAAAATTAACATTTTTCTTTATTTTTACTTAACAATTTGAAGTTTGATATATAGTATTTTACAATTTAAAGATCGAATAAGTCTGAGCGATTCTTATTTCTGTAGTAAATTTGAATAAAGCAGTATAATACAACATTTACACAGCAATGAGTTTTCACGGTATATTTTTTATTAAAAGGAAGAAAACGAACCTTTTTTCAAGCAGTCGTAACGAGTTTACTTCTGTTCTTTTAGTTTGTTCCGGCATTTTAGACACGAAAAACGCGTCCCGGAATGTTGCATAATCCATGCGGAAGTACTGTTAACGGCACCTTCCGAAGGAGAAATTGGCGTTTGTGCTTAAGAGCGCAAGCGTTTTTAAAGTGCTATATAGCTATAGTTCACAATTTCGAATAAAGATGGAAGAATTAGATTTATTCTCTTAACTTATATTTGTTCATAGCTCTTCGCTTATTTATTGCCTGATTCATGCCAAATTGTTATAAAAATAATAATTTAAAATAATATATATATACATATATAATTATATATATTTAGTTAGGGTAAACTCGGGTATGATGGCCATACGGAAAAGATGGCCCATGGCTGTAATTTCTCCAATAATGGCTAAACAGTGCATTTTTGTAGTCATTCTCAAAGATAATCAATATTTACAGTAGTTTATGTGCGTACACTATTCGAAATAACAATATTGTGAATATTATATCATATTTTTACTTTCGACTGCCTGCAAAGTTTTTCATGTGTCCGCTAAAAGCTGCTATAACATTAAATAAATTATAGTTAAGCTGCCGTAATCAACGTTACACACATAATTAAGCTATGTAAATTGTAATTTGACCTATAATTTGTATTTCTATTTTTCACTATTTATTTAAAAATACTATGGTTATCTTTTCTGCTATGGCCATCTTTTCCTTAAAAGTCAGATATAAGATGGCCAATGCATACGTTGTAATACTTTGATAATATAAAATTTATGTTAAGTGTTTTTTTCTTAATTTCGATAGTTTTACGTACTTTAAGCTTCAGTGAAGGAATATACCAAACACTGTTAAAATATAACAAAAATAAATGTATGTTTATTGCATTTTAAAAAACTGTGGCCATCTTACCCGAGTTTACCCTATATAATATATTTTCTAACTGCAGTGTCCGGTGCATCACAATTTGCTCACACTTCTCTGCCTCTTTTCTGCCAAACGAAGCGAAGGTGAAATTTTTCACGTTCCCAGATTTCTGAATTTTATTCATTTCGTGAGCAAATTCAATTTACCACGGAGCGTATCGAATGTAAATCCCGGCGGCAAGTTTGCGCGGCGCGAGTAAGCACAACGTGGCCCAATTAAGGCAAGTCGGTCGAAAAAAAGGGGGAAACGAGAAATTTCGGCAGATTGGAATATCGGGGCAAATTCCTTTCGCGTGTGTATGCAATCTATTAAAACGGCGGACTATTCGAGTGCCCCGGATGGTGGAGGGACGAGCGCGAACTTTTCTAGTAATTAATCGGCCCCCGATATTTCGTTCCTTCCCTCGACATCCTCGACCTCGTCGATTAATCTTATTTGCGATCGGCAAACCAACTGGCACAAGTCTATTGTATTTTTGACGGAGCACGCTTTTTAATCGGCACCAGCTTGGGAAACTTTGCCGTAACTTCACCGAGGAGGGACTATTACCGTTCTCGGAATAATGCCAGGGGTTTCCGTCACACGGGTCACCACCGACGAGATCTATATTAACGCTGGGCGAAGTTAGCCACTCGATTATTCAGACCGCCGCGCCACCGCGAAGGAAACTCAAGGTGACTGAAAAGAAGTCGCTAATTAATTAGAGGGATTCGAACGTGAAGTATCGCGAACTAACAGTGACGTCAGTTACCCCGGATTTTATTTTCTCCCTAAGTGATATAGAGATTACTTTATACTAGTTTTGAAAACTACAATTAAAAATTCTATAAATAGATATATTTTACTGAAATTTATCGAGATTATTGAAAATATTAGATTTTATATTTTGATATTTGATAAAAATTAATTATCAGTTCTAGTACAATATATATAGGAGTCGAGTTTATATCAAACTCTATTCAACTCTAACCGATTTTGTGTCTATAAAGTTGTCAACAATAATAACTTGCCGCGTGCCGCAAGTGAACTTTTAAGCGGAAATCAAAATGCATTTTTAATTGCTATCGAAATTAGCGTCACGGGCAAAAACGTGTCTCTGATACAATCAGATTTGTTGAGTTCTACAGCGAGCCGTCAAAGTACGCGTCCGGAGGGAATTAAGCGCGACATCCGACAGATGGATTAATTCTGTCGTTCCCGCGCGATACCGAGACTGCATATTACCGATAGGTATATGCAAGTGCTGTGTCAGCCTGCGTATATAAACGATGTCAATAAACGGCCGGTTGCAAATATCGCATTGCGGTTTTGCGACCGGTCGCGTTTTAGTAACGGAACGGACGCGGGCGGCATTAGCAGCCATTGATTAAAAGGTCTTGCGTGAATTTAACGTAGGATTTATTTTTTAAATATCGCTGCTGTGCACACACACATAATCCATCAAAATAAAAGCTACAATTATAGATTACAGCACGTGCGGTCAGGTTCGTTTCGTTTTTTACATTTTGTTTCGTAGCAAACACAAAAATGATCACACATCTCTTTAAATATTATACGTAATAACGTGGCTGCGACTCTTTAGGAAAAGTTTAGTATGCTCAATAGCAGAGGCAGAGCAACGCGTGCATCAATTTCGTCGTTTGCCGTAATGTATGGCTTTATCTCCGAAATTACTGCGCGACATGCCACGTTTCCAAGATGCTTTCATGGCAAAAGTGGCTAAATGCGACGCACGGAGGAGGGACAAAAGCGCGTCCACGTTACGTTCTTTCATCAGCCTGCTTCAACTCGGGACTCGGCAAATCCAGCAATTCCGTTCGACAGCGGAGAAAGCTAGCGTACACCATTCACGGGCTTCACGAGCGTGCGTTTTCCCCCTCACGCTCGATGTAAAAATAGTACGATTTCCGAGCGGAATAAAACTCTGAGCTGTATAGTCCACCACGCGTTTTCCTTTTTCATCTTTCGCACGCGCTATTTATCGCGGCGACAGCACCGACCGTCGCGGCGGACTCGAGATCCGACGATTTTCATGTAAATGCCGGGATTACCGGCGCCTTTCAACGCTCGAGAATATATAGAGGAGTGTCTTCAACTCGGACATTTTTTAATATCGCGTTACGTGTCTCGGGAATCGTCGGATTTAACGGCTAAAAAAGACGATCTCTCGATATTCATTTTAATTCTTCATTCGTATAACACCTCTTTAGAAAACATAGCGGCGGTATTAGCTCTTCACGTTATTGAACGTTATAAACGGCTACGATACCACTCAAATAATGGTCACGTCATTTATTAAACCCTTAACGTTTACGCCTGACTTCCACGTGCACGCGTCTCAACGGATCTCGATATGATCATGGAAATAAAAGGCAAAATTTTACTTTAGCATGAACTATTTAATAGTATTTTGATTACTGATTTAATAATATTTTGACAACAATTGATTCTTAAAAGTCTTAATTTGTGATTATAAGAAATTTAACCCAAAATTAATCTTATGGATATTCTTTATATTTGAGATAGATATTACAAATTAAACATCCATAAAGTTTAAAATAAATTTTTGTAATTATGTAACAAATGATATGAGGCATGAGTTTTTAATTGTAGAAGTTTGTTATATTTTTTTGTCTATATAGAATGACGAAAATGTTTCGTGTTTTCTATTTTGATTTCACGTGGTCGTAAATTCTCGTTCATCTCTAGAGTTGCTCATCGGAAAAACAAAAATTATTCGTCGGTCTGGAAATGCGTTTCGCCAAAGATGTAACTCAAACGATGCATCCACCGCAACTCGTCTGATTTAAGCTCGCGAGGTTAATCTTGCGGAATATCCGAAAGTACTATCTACGTAAAATACGAGCCGCTCGAAGCGAAAGAAATGTGTTAACTCAGAATTATGCGATTTTAAAATACTTGACGTCCTTTAAAAAAACGGTCTTTAAATGAACTCTGCAGCAGTAGTTTGTTAAAAGATTTAATATGCATTATTTAATTACATGAGATCGTATAAATAATGAAGTATTTGTAGCAAGTTAATATTACTTTGGGATATTCCCATTCGTTTAAATTTGTATTATATTTAAAAATACTTTGATCAAGCTGTGAAATGGAACTACAAATCTAGAATAAAATTTACAAAAATATCATGAAGTTGAGTTAGATCGTTGTTCGAATCGAATCGCTGCACGTCGATGAGAATCTCGTCGATGATGTATCAAAAATTTGATACGCCACGCGGGGCGATGTTATTGCGCCGTTCGGGATTCGACACGTTTAACATTATTCCGCGGCGCGAGTGGAAAAGAATTTCTTGAGCTCCTGGCATTGTTACAAGACTTTTACGTCACCCCGGGGAAATTGCTATGGCAATTTTGTTCGTCCCGCGTTGGTAAACTTTGGTAAAGCAAAAATTAACATTCACGTCTTGGCAGCTCAAGGCATGCGAAACGAAGAGATGCGCTTATGCGCGTTTAAAACTTGGGCTCTTCGATCTCGAGGAAGCTTTGCGAGCATCCGTGCCGCGAATGCTTTGTACAAGTACCGATCAAGTCGCCACTGCCTCGACATTGTTATAGTTCGTGATCGTTATAAACTACGTTGTAATAATGATGATTTATTTATTGAAAATACAAAGGTACAGCAACTATATATTCAAACGATAAAAAGTGACATTCCTATTCTCGCTCACATTTATTTAATAACAAAAACTACTATATTTAAGTATATTTACACAAAAAGGAACATATAGTACTTTAATGATTAATTCTCTTAAAACATAAAAAATTTTCTAATTTTTTTATACCAAGAAATTCAAGAATTATTAGAGGTATTCAAATAAGTTAAAGTTTAACGGTTTGACAGGTTATGTCGGGTTAAAATCGAGTAAAAAGTTAATTAATTAACTTTGGGCGCGCTACTCTTTAAGGTTATGCAAAATACATAAGTGTTTCATTAACCTATCACATTAATCTTTGGGTTAAAAGTGTAAAAATTAACTTTTTACCCGACTTTAATCCGACATAACCTGTCAAACCGTTAAACTCTAACTTATTTGAATACCCCTATTAATTTTTATACTCATTAAACTTCTATTCTGAAGGGTTCGTTTCTCATAATATTGAGTACAATTAGACATCATTGAAAAAGAACTCCACAAGTATCGTGAAGGAGAAAAACGGAAGTAAGGCCGGTATTCATAATCGGTTCTTATTTCAAGACTGTCTTAAGTAATGTCTTAAGATGCTAATACGGCTTTGTGATTGGTTCATGACATCTTAAGATTGTACTTAAGACGGTCTTAAATATAAGAACCGACTATGAATACCAGCCTAAGAAAGCGCGAGAGAGAGGATGGAAAGAGGGAAGCGAGACCTTTGCCGAAAACAAGTGTAACTTCCGGTTAGACACAAGAGCCCGTCCGGCGGTTTCGTTCTAGCTCACTTTTGGTGACGAAGTAAATTCCACTTATGCCCCCGTAACGCCATCGCGCAGAGGGCGCAGAGGGCTCCAATGCCCTAAGGAGACTTTAAGACGCTTTCGCGACCACCATTAATATAAATTGCATTGTTCAAAGTTGCCTAGTACCATTTAATAACGCTAAATAAACGCGACGTGTAAATTCATCGTAAGCGAAGATGAAGATATACGACAACCGCTTTTCTTCTTTTTAGCTTATAACCTACAGTGCAAAATCAATAATTTTGTAGCTTGTAAAAATGTGATGACGGTAATATTATTTAAATTGAATTCGTATAATAAGTTATAAAAATCTAGAAATTTTTATAATTTTATAATTAAATTTTATTCTCTATTTCTTTTTATATTCATATATATCTAGTATTTTACAAATAATTCATATATAATGTGCATTCTAAAAAAATGATATTTTTAATTATATAAATATAGCTATTAAAAAAAAAGATAGAAATATGCATTGTAAAATAAAAATAGTTGCAAGTACGAAGTCTGTTTAAATTTTCCTTGATGCTCTCCAGTGTCGAATCCTTTCAACGTGAATGTCATTTAGAAAAAAAAGTTCACGAGTGTCAGATCCAGAAAATGTTAGAAAAAGGTCTGTACTGTGAAAAAGACAATTCATGGTTCTTTCATCACGGTACGCGCTCGCGCATGCATCGCTGCTGACTCGTCACTTCTGCACCAAAACAAAAATGATTGTGCTTCTTCAGTCTTTCTACTCTCACGACCTGACTGTCGTGGACTCTTTTCTTTTTCCAAAACTGAAATCTGTTGAAAGATCGAAGATTCGATACACGGACTTTCGCACAATACCGAAAAAACGTGTACCAGGATTGCTTTCAAAAGTGAAAACGGCGTTAGGAATGATGTATCAACCGAGAAGAAACATATTTCAACCGCGACAAGACTGAATAAGTTATAGATATGCTTGAAAAGGGTATTAAAAAAAGTTCGGATATTTTTTTAACAGATCTTGTATATATCATACTTTAGAATTTAAATTTGTTGATGATTAGTTTTATTAACATATTTAAGTTTCAATGGTACAAAATTGTGATGATAAAAATGATATCTATTGAATCTTTGTCCAAGAAAAATCTATTTTAAATCGACTTGGACTCCGTCACGGTGCATCGTGCCCCAGGTTTCTGCGCCAATAGACTTCCTAACTTAGCGGAAGCGAAAACTATACGTCAATCAATGTCGCCGCCTCCGCGACATCCGCAAATTCAGATAGGTGCAGCTGCTAAGCCGGATAACTTCTGGTAACCCAGTTGTTATACCGCGAAACCGAAATATCTAGCGAAATATCAGTGAATTGCTCTTCATCGAATAAACAGACAGTTGACTAAGTGTTCAGCTTACGTAAGCGTTTTGCAAAATAAATTTACCAGCTGTAGTATTTTGCGATAAGTTATTCTACGTAATTATATAAAATCTGTGAATTACATTTTACCACAAGTTGGATAATACTTTAATATTCCGGTTATGTTAATAAGCAAATATTTATTCTAATTTTCTTTCATTATATATTTCTTCCATCGTGCGATTGGATTTTTGTCTTTTTGGTTCTAAAGTTTACATTCAAAATAAAATTTTGAGCGCGCGCACAGTGCTCTATATATTTTCTCACAAACGATATGGTCATGACATAAATTCTACCATAACTCGCGCGAATCGCGTAATTATTTTCATACGTGAGGCATTTCCCCTAACTTCTTCTGCGGTCTCGCACGAACTTTCGTGAAGTGAGGAAGATCATTCGCAGACGTGCTAGTAAGATGCACCTTATGACATGGACGCTTATAAGAAAAAGCCGGATAATGAAAGAAAAGAAGAAGCATTTCTCACCGCGAGCACGAGGCGTGATTTCTGTTAAGGGAGCAAGGAAGTTTTTCTATTCGCATAGTCTTCCTTCTCGTATTCCTCACAATTCTCTTGTTCTTTGGCTCAGTTCCGGACGCTAATTAAAAGTTCGCGATTCTGAGCACTCGCATAAAGATAGGCCGAGATTTCCCGATCCCTGGGATGACAGACAGAATGACGTCTTTTTATAGTTGAAAATTATGGAATAATTTCCTCTTGTTTTATGTTCAAAATGAAAAATCTGCAAGTTCCATTTGTAAGTTTGATTGTATAAATTACAAGAACTGATGATGTCGAGTGTAACGATGCGAATTTAGTAATTTAAAAATCTACATAATGGAAGATAAATCTTGTATATCCTGTACATTTGTAGACTTATTATAATGAAAATTTACGTGGTTGATAATAAAATATATAATGGAGCAATAAGGGTATAGCATAGATTATATTTTTCACTGCCATTTTGCTGCTCCTCACTAAACGATGCTTTATTTGAAAATCATAATGAACACTGTAACTTTTCTTTTTTGCGCTAAAAAACCTGATGAAAAAAATAATATACTTTATCTTCTCTCACAATATTCTTCTTGCTTCTAAAGCAAGATAAATAATCGGATATTAGATTAATTTATGTCTACCTCATATCCGTGTAACTTTACACCTTGCATTTATTATTCGGAGATTACCCCGTGGTTAAACCTCGCATATAGTAGAACGAACAACAGACCTGTAAAAAATGGCGCAATGCCTTTATCTTCCAAAACAGGATATAGCGGTGTAATCCACGAAGTTTCTTTTCTTCTTGGACCGCAGAAATTCACCATTTTTTACGCTCGCGTAATTATAACTCGCGAATTGCCAAGTTTGATGGATTATCCACGCATATAGTAGGATTACTTCACTCAGGCCATCGCGAAAGTTACATGTAACGTAAATTTCGGAAATCCGATTAAAATTTATATATAGCCTCAACTACAACTCCCATCTTAATTAGTTATTTCCGGCATATAAAAAGGATTAAGTAACAAATGTTTCGCGTCCCGTTTACATTCGTGAATATTATTTGTGAACATTATCATCTCGGAAAACACTCTGCTTGTTTCATCGTGTCTAATAGATCTGAAATTAACGTGTTCGCATGGGAGAATACGGAAGACGCAAAGCGTTAACTTTCCAGCTCCTTAATTTTGCACCTTTCGCGCTGATCTAATTTTCTTCACGTCTACGTTCGAGGCTGCGTTCTGCAGCATAACTCGCAGCGAAATAAGCCGCGTAATAAGACCGTGTAAGCTTAGCATCGCGCAGATCCCGTTCCAAAATGAATTCCCCCCTCCGGCAAAGCTGCTAATT
This sequence comes from Temnothorax curvispinosus, assembly GCF_003070985.1. Lineage (NCBI taxonomy): Eukaryota > Metazoa > Arthropoda > Insecta > Hymenoptera > Formicidae > Temnothorax > Temnothorax curvispinosus. The sequence continues at coordinate 881,249 of NW_020217514.1, read as the reverse complement.
GCATTTACTGTACTGGCGGTAGCATCACGTTCGAGAAAATAAGTAACACGAAGGGTAATAGCTGTAACTGGTGAACACAATCAGACATAACAAGTGGCTTGTTAAAGCAAAATGTGCTTTACCGCGTAAATCCTTGCGTTTTATCGAAGACAGTAAAAGTGATTGCGATGCTTGAAAAATAATTGAAGCATTAAGATTTTACAATCACAAGTATCACTGAAGCATTCGCAAAAGTGTTATACCAAGAAATGTAGAAATCTTGGGGCTTTTCTTAACAGAGATTGCAATAAAAATATTTAGTAAAATATAAATTAATATCCGCAAAATTATTTAAGTTTTTTTGTATACTTTATAGAGGGTTGTCAAACTTATATCTTGAGAAATAATTCTAAAAATACATTGAGAAAATAGATATATAAAAACTATTAACAAATTTAAGGGTTTCTCGAACGTACTCATGATGTTGCAATCCATAAATATTAATTTAAAGATACAATTAAATATATAGTGTATACAATTAATAAAGAATTCAATATAAGTTATAATTAATTTTATACAATTAAAATGACGACAATGCAACATAAAAATATAAAATAAGTTTTTTTATATACTTTTTTAGAATTTTTGAAAATTATAATAAACAATTAAATATACTTTTTATAACGTCATTAAAACTGCAGCGAACAAAAGAATATAGTTTTTTATACGTTGCATAATATTGATTATCACATGCATGATTATCACTTTATACTTATTAGACCATTAATAATTGAAGATTTTTCTGTTTTTTTTTCGCTTGCACAAGAAATCCTTTAAATTTCACAAAGCTTATAGAAACTTGTAAATGCACCGCTATGTAAACATTGTTTACTTTATCTAACCGGACAGTATGGTGTGTGCTGCAAGTATAATCAGCAACTTAAGCTAGAATCTCATTCTACCGCACGTTCCATGATACTTCGTGCAGTTTTCTTATCTAACTCAATAAATGTCTAATCCATGGGAAAAGCATTAAATATTGAATCGCAAGAAAGACGACTGGTTTTTATATTTAAATATAATAGGGGTATTCAAATAAGTTAGAGTTTAACGGTTTGACAGGTTATGTCGGGTTAAAGTCGGGTAAAAAGTTAATTTTTACACTTCTAACCCAAAGATTAATGTGATAGGTTAATGAAACACTTATGTATTTTGCATAACCTTAAAGAGTAGCGCGCCCAAAGTTAATTAATTAATTTTTTACTTGACTTTAACCCGACATAACCTGTCAAACCGTTAAACTTTAACTTATTTGAATACCCCTAATGATTAGATTCCTTCTTAATTTATAATCATCTTGTCTACTTACTCTATCAAGAATTACGACTTGAAATTCTTTGATATAAGTTTTTGCGTATACATCAAACTTCGCGAGCCACGTGTAACTGCAGCCCCAACAATTTTGGCGTTTAATGCTATTTTAGACTTCGTCAAATATTCAGGCTCTTTTTATTTAAGACCTACTTTTCATCTCGAGCGTTTCTCACGAAAAAGTCCGACTGTGTTTGATATTTACATAAGATTGCCGCGCGACACTCGCGGAAAATTTTCGGTGGAGTAAATTGCTGCGGTAAGCGCCTTCACCGATATTTTATTTTTCTTTTTCACTCCTACTCCTTTTCCTTACCTTGCCTTATCCGCTCTTCTGTCTGCAAGCTTTTTATTTACTTTGGGGTTGAAAAGAGCCACACGCCGATTGGTTCGCGGAATGATGGCGGCTCTCTTTTCCATGGTATAAAAGGGGTAGGGTTTCAATTTCAGTTCGATCGCGCGAACCAACGGCGGGAGTCGAAGGATTGCAGGCAGGGGTGGATGTACACATCGATGCAACATAGTATATGAGAGTTGCGGCTAAACGTCCAAACCAAAAGAAAACGCGCCCGCGTGGTTGATTGTTGATATGCCTGAGGCGCGCAATGTGATGGTTTACTAACGTGTGATTAAAGACTGGAAAGTATCGCAAGATGTTAAACGGCAAATTAAAATTTTTAATTGTTGTTTCACGACGTATGTCCGCTTCTTTCGCTGATCTTTTGCCTTAATAATAAAGCTAATAAAAGGGCGGCGGTGTGGTCTAGTGGTAGAGCGCCAGACTCGTAATCTGAGGAACCAGGTTCGAGTCCACTAGAGCCATGAATCATGGAAAAGTTTTTTCCGAAAAAAACCGCGCCCCTCCGTGCAGATGCGGAGAAAACTGGGCTCCGTCTTTCGGAAGAGACGTTAAACCGTTGGTCCAAAGTAGGAAAGTAGGAAACAGTAAGGTAGTAGGATGAATTGAAGGTTAGGGTTGGGTACGTCCCTTCAAAACGCCCTTTAAGGCCCCTTGGGGTATATAAAGTAAAATTCTTTATCCTTTAATAAAGCTAATAAAGAACCCGGAAAACTAATTGAAGGAAATTGAACGAAGTTTCACTCCTCTCAGGAAATGTGGCTGATAGGCGCGGTTTTTTTTTTACATGGATGCAATGCAAGCGTTTAATTTACGCGAACTACTGTAACACCTCTGTTTTTGGATCATCGATGTGGAGAGCATATTCGCTTATTGTCTTCTCATTCATAGTCGCGTTCTCGTCGAACCGATTTCTCGGCACGCTACGAATTCGATACTTGAATTCAATTACGAGCAACGCGATAGGATAGTCGATAATATTGCTGCATTTCTCTTTGCTTCGACTCCATATCGGCGTATCAGGATAATTCGATAACTAGGTACGGGATGTCCGTAAACAGCTTATCCGTTCTGTAGCTGCAAAATGTGCAAACTACATCAGCATTTCCATGTAAAGAGAATTGCTTGCCGACGGAATCTGTAGAAATAAGAGAAAGAAGAGATTGAGCAGGAACGTTGTACGTTAACAAAAAAAGAACTAGAAACTTGAAAAGCGTAAATTCGTAAAAAAGTCTCACTTATTTTATAGAATTGAATCTTTATTAAATTAAGCGTATGTAATGTGGCAATTCCAGAATAAAATATTGTTATTTACATACAATAAATTTGTTTGAATATATGTATTAACGAGTTATGTAGATAATTTATATTAAATTTTATAATTATAAATAGCCGCGGGTTATTTTAGCAATATAACCAATAATCACAAGCGTTCTATTTATTGATGTTACATAATACATAAGTGATAACATTAATACATAAGTATAATATCGAATAGCCATCTAGTATTTCTATCATTTATGTATCATGTTATATTGTCGATTAATTGCATACGAACCGAGGGGGACAAATCCGAGAACCAAAATCACTCGTTTCCGTCAATGAAGCTTTATAATACAAGATAACGGGAATTCAGGAAATGCCAGACGAGATGTTTTACGGGCAAGAGCCAATTCGCAACGCGTTTAATCGAACCTTCGCACCGGCGGAGTTTTATCGAGAGAAACAGTGTGACATCCGCAATTTCGAGATTAAAACTGCACTGGTTTCGCATCTCGCGGAGAATCAGTATCAACCGCGCAAACACGCCGCCCGCGCCGGTTAGTGCATTGACTCGCGTTTATAGATCGGCAATAATAAATGTGTCTGGCGGTACGTCGCGATATTTACGGTGGAACGATTAAAAATTTGCGGCGAAGAAAGGAAGACAGATAGCGTTGTTCAGCACACATTGTGTGCATTGTTATTAACATTAAAATCACGAAAAATCACGAAGATAAGCAGTAATTAAGACGAAATTCTTTCACTTTCTCTTATCAATTTATTTCTGATTTTAATTACATAGATTAAAATCAACACATTGAAATTATCTTTATCGCATTATAGTTGTATAGTTGAGAAAGTATTACATTATGTATTACATTGTTTAAATAGTCTATATGTATTCACATATATAATTCCAGCATAATACCTACTACTCATATGTGTAGGATGACTTAACGTACATAATTAATTTCTTCGATATAAATCCGCAGATTTTGCAGTATGCGACATAACAGAATATCAGACGAATCGATTTGATCGTTCTTGCGTGGATAAACGTAATAGTCCATTGTTACAGTCCAATTAATAACGTAATGAAATGTGCAAATAGACGCATTAGTACCGGTCGCGAGTGAACGATAAAATTTGCGGTTCTTTTATTAATTGTTTACAATACCTACGAAGCAAAACATAGACTTCGGTGTTGACACTGTGCTCAAACACCGGAAGAGGAAAGCATAAACTAGCTGTCACAATCGGGAACAGTCCAAAATTTCACAATGCGTAATGCACTATTGAGACTTTGCTGTGTTCGCGCAACTTTGGATGTGTCTATTACGCCCAACACATACTCTTGCACGGTTGAGTATTACGATTAGAGCGAAACATGGAATAGGTTCGCGCACGCAAGTTCCGACGTGATGAAATGTTTAACACAATTTCCAAACTGGATAATAGATATTGCAGATATTAGAGGTATTCATGTATAACGATAAAATTTATATATTGAATATAATAAAAAAAAATATACAATAAAAATATACAAAAGAATTATACAAAATAATTAGGTAACTGACTTACTTATATCATGGCTAGGCTTCAGTGAAAATGTTATTAAGTAAAATTGTTCATGAATTGTTCTTTATCTGATAGTATAACGTATTAGCCAAAGTTTCACGATACAGTTTCTGATGGCAAAATTCGCTGCACGCTCAGTGCAGCATCGTGACGCATTATTTGAGAACAATTGCGGTAATGAGACGCAATCCTATGTGTATTAGTTAAATAAAAGTCAAGTTCACAGAGTTGCAGTTAGCGCTAAATGTAAGCGCGGTGAGAATACGGGCCAAACTAACCCACGCGGGACACAAGTAGTACAGCCGCGAGTTACTTAGCCGTGTGTCTGAGCACGTTGCGATTATTTCCACTCGGGCCGCCCGGAATGACTTGGAGCGCGCGACCGAAAACTACCGTGATTAAGTTCACACCGTGCGCGGTCTGACGATTAAGAATACGTGAGTGTTTACAGCGCGCGGGCTTGGTTCTGCTTGCTTCTGGCATGCCATCGTCAGCGATACTCTTGTGCAGCCCGACATTACATGCAACCGCGACCGACACTCCGAGTGTCATCTCATTTTTACGACGAAATTGCGACGCGGAACTACCTTAACTTGGGCTAGAGTGCGGCAAGTAGGAGAAATAAAATTCGCGAAAAGTTTCAGAATGTGAAAGAAATATCCATGTTATCTCTGAATAACATATAGAGTTAAATTTAAAATGGGTTGAATTACTTCTTATTGTCTTGTGAAAGTTGCAGCTGGTTTCGTATATGCTTCCAAACTTCTTTAAATTGTCCACTTTTCATAAACAATAGAAAAAGTAGAAGTTTTAAAATAGTTATTTGTGTGTAACAAGTGTCGTAAGATGAAAATTCCCGCCTTCGGCTCGTGCGTAAACTCCGCACCCGGGAATTTTCATCTTTACACACGACTTACACTCCTTATTTTATGTGGCAAGTGCCTGGAAAGTGGTCTATCACGCACGCTACGCGTGCGTGATGGGGCACTTTCCATGCACGTGTTGCATAAAATTCATTGTTTTAACAAAATTTCAAGAACTATAAAACTAAACTGAAATTAATGTTTTAAAAACTACAAAAAAAATCTGTACATCTTAAATTAAAATTTGATAAGAGGAAAATAATTTTAGTTTTTCGTAAAAATTATTAATTCTGTGCATCCAATATTAAGTCTTATATTTATATTTAAAGGTATATAAGATACGTCTATGTTGTTTTCTGCGCACACTTTTATCTGTGCGGATCCTTTCAAATACGTTCCAATATTGAACGTACGCTTGCATTGTTACGATTCTAAAGAAGTCGTCCTCGATTCCGTTAGCTAAGTAAAAGTGTAGTGTAAATCGAACAGCCGTTGGGTATTACATTGCCAACCGCTATTATCTCACAGCTGGCTGGTTGGCACAGCTGGTATTTTGTGGCGAAATTTCATTTCACCGTAGCCTCGTCGCACGTTTTTACTGGTTTTCGTCGTAACGCAACAAACACAATTTATCGGCGTCCTTGTGGGGACCGGTCCCTGCAAACAGCGTCTCACGTGACGCAAGAAACCAGCATTGTTCCAATAATGGGCACTGCAAAAAAACTATCGCTTAACCAAGCCAAGTAAATCGAGAAACTAAAGAGGCAAAGTAATTTCGACCATCCCGATTGCGTAAATATCGAGCTGAATTCAATTTCTCGGGCGTGTAAATTTCTGAAAGTTTAAAGAGAACAAAATCTGCGATCGACGATCAGATAGAAATCTTTTTTATTCTATGCTAAAGAGGGAGATGTATCTCCACAAACCGTATTCTTTAAAATCGTGTATCAAAATTCTGAAATGGAAAAAAGACGCGTGTGAAATAGCTTTTCTTTTACAGAGTATCAGCGGAGAAACGAAGGCGTGTCAAGTTCGTCTTTCCCTTTGCTCGCTACTTGCCCTTTTGCCATTTTCCTCCCTCTGCCTCGAGCAGCGGCTCGACGTATAGGGGGAGGCAAAGGAATAGAGGTACTATCATACATGAACAATCAAAGAACAAAGAAGCACGGAGTTAAAATTGAAAAGTCGACACGGCGGTATGGGAAGAAATAGATGAGGTTGAATCGCGTTGCTGGGCTTTTCAGGCAAGCTGCGCGGTGAAACACTTCCCCGATGCCCTCTTGCCTTCGAAGCGATTTATCTGGCCGGGACAACTATAGTGATTTATAGCATAAGTTACGTTTAGCTTGACTAAAGTCATTAAACAGGGTAACTAACGAGTAAAATTATCCACGCTGAGGGATTTACGTATCCGTTGGATACTAAGAAAATATTTAGATAGGATATCTCTTATACATATATTATGCAGAGTCAGACGGAGTGCTACTTCATTATATAACCAAAATGTGATTTAATGTTCTAGTTGATTTTAAAGAAACAAAATTTTTATTTGAACAAGCCGTTTATATTATTAATTGATGGATTGCAAAAATAATCATCGCTTAAATAATTAAAATTTTATTCGAATATTGGACATACTATGTAAGAAGTTAAATTTAATAAAAAGATGAAGAAAATGAGAATATTCTTGTTTATTTTTTTAGCAAAGATAAGTTTTTGTTTTAATAAAACTTAAATACAAAAATTTTCTAATAGATTTAGAAAAATTGTAATCATAAATCACAAAGCCATAAATCTCGCGGTTTGTCTGAACTGCTCGGTTTTTACCGAAGAGAAATCCGGACGACCATCGGTAACAGGAGACAGAGTTAAATGCGAAATGGGAACCCATATGTAATATTTACATCCAACGAAGACTTACGCCATATTTGCGGGCGGTAGGTCGAGCCCGTCGGCAGTGGTATATTTCATAGCGTCATAGCGCGAAGTTCCGTGGATTTCGGGACTAGGTTTTTTTTTACGACCACGTTGTACGGGCGACACCTTTCGCGAGGAAATAAATTTTGCGCAGACGTCTCGGCCCCCGGTTTCACGACGGACTGTTGAACACGACGTGAGACGAGCGCGATATTTCGCTCGGATTCGTATATCCGCGGTCCATCTGTATCGGACTACAAAGACGGAAAATTGTCTTTTTTAAAGAAAAAATTATATGGGAGTAGTAAAAAAGATTTACTCGACGAAAATTATATATTTTTACTCTATCTTAAAATATTATATATATAATATACTTATACGTAAATATTCATTTTTTCGTTGTAACAAATTTTATCCGCTTAATTTGTGTTACAAATAAGAGAAAATGTTAATCCGCACATACTGAAATATTTAATAACGAATAGTGATCCTGTGTTTATAGTTGCTATTATAATTTTTTAGTAAAAAGTATAAATAACATTTATATTATTTATTTAAAAAATCTTTATTTATACCATTCACGTAAAATTCTATACAAATAAATTTTGAACACAGGATTGATTCCTATTTAAAAACATTTCAACACAAATACACCGAGCAATCTCGGTAACGGATTGAAAGTGGCAAGCTTGAACACAGTGCAAAGGCTCGATTAAAAATTTAATTTCACGATGCACACAATATACGCCAACATTACGCGGCTTGCCGCTCATTGCCTACCACGACGAATAAAATTTCCATTGTCTTAATTTGAATATCTAGGAAAGCTGTGCTTTCTTCCGTTGTTGCGATGCGATATTGAATCGGAGCTTTCGTAGGACAGCTGCGCCCGCGTTTAATCACGCTTAAATCTGTTCGCGTGTCGGTGTAACTTAAAGATTATATTACTACCTTCCAATTAATACGAAGGCCAATTTATTCCAAAGTTTTTTTATTAGCTTTCATTACTAAAGTTGAGAAAAAGTAAGAAGCGAGTTGCTACGAGTTCTCATTAAGTCTTAGCTAAGAAAAGATTAATTTCAGGAATTGTTTCTGGAATTCTGGTTCTTAATTCTTAATTATTTGGCTCGTTATTCGCGACTGCGCGCCTGGGAAAGTATTTCTTTAACAATCACGTTTCATGCCGCAGACAAGCATATTATTTCCGCTTCAGGATTTTGCATGGATTTGTCATACCTCGGAGTATTCAAGTTAAAAGTAAATACGTGTATCTTGGGAATAAATCGTATTAAGAAAAATTGAAAATAACATCGAATAAGAGAATACGAGTGACAAGGATTGGAGGTCCGTCATCTTAAGTCTTAAGTAATCATGCCGCATCTGCCGCAATATACATCACTATCGTTCCATATTTCCTGAATGAAACGAGAAAGCGCTGACAGGCCCGTTGGGAGAACGCGAACTAAGTAACAAGAGTTCAAGACATCAATTATAAAACGGGAATTTTATCATCATCTTATCTTACCTCTCAGATATATCCGTGCTAGCGGAACTGGGTGTGAGAGATTTGTTAGCAATATACTGTATATAATATATATATGTATATGTATGTATGTATGTGTGTAATTTTTATTTTATATACACACATACAAATAAATAGATAAATAATTAAGGACTTTACTTATTAATATACATATTATATAACATACAAATTAACGATTATTTGTTAGATGACGATATTTTGCTATGTTGGGTAAATGATTTTTTAAGAAATTACATGCTCAATCTCTTTTTTGACAAATAAAAATATAATTTTATCATCTAATACTTTTTAGTTGCTTTGCCTTATTGGAATTAAAAAATTATTGTTGAATGACTGTTAATTCTGAAAACATTATGTTAATCTACGAGTATATAACAATTAGAAATTATTAGTGTGTTTATATTTAAAAAAAAGTATACGTTTGCAATGTGTGCAAACTTTGGCAGATTAATTAAAATCCATAATTGCGCAGATTGCGTTTTAGAGCGAGCTAAATTGCACGGATTAGAATTTCGGTGAAAAACAACGCGTCCATTGAAGTGGATAATTTTAGGAATTATTTCGGGATTATTTCGGAATGAGAATTCTTATGAAATGAGCTCTGTGTTACAAATAACAAGAATCCGACGCTCTTCCTGTAGAGAATCTGCAACATTGCGTTGTGCCCTCAGACTTTTCCCAAGAAATTATTGAGAATTCTAACATCATATTTTGCTATACTTACTATGAACTAAATATAAAGTACATGAGGATTAAACTTATTACGCGCAATTTGCGACATATCTCTGATATGTAAAAACACTTATTCTGATGCGTAAGTAGTTATAGCCCGCGACAGGTCAGACGCACATCATACTGTCGTTAAATTAAATCCCTTGCGAATCACGACTAGCACGTGCAGCCGGGTGATAGTCGTCGCAAAGGTAGATGATGAAAATAGAAGAGAGAGGGCAAAGGACTACGAATACCGGAAACGAGGGAAAGAGGAGGACGGGAGGAGAATAAGGATGACGAGAGAACGCGAGAACAACTCTGTAGGGAAGACTCAGCGAGTAATAAGAAGTCGGGGAGTAATTACACGCCGGGGACTTTTCCAGGACATCCCGTTCCCCCTCCTCATGATGCGCCACCGTCCCTTTGTAACCTTTTTCCAGTCTCTCTCTGGATTAACGAGCAGGTGTCCGAGACGTCGCATTAAGAAACGCGCGGAGTCGAGAAGGTAACTAATCCTCAATATTTCCCATCCTTTCGACACACGACTGCTGTTTTCTTTGCGGATGAGATCTTCTCCCGGAAGGAGAGGAACAAAGAAGTGCGACAGTTCAATTTTTATTTCATTACTCAAGACTTTTGATCGGTGTGGATTCTTTAATTGTTCGTATAAAGTTTACGAGGAAATTATTGGTTTTTATATAGAGATTTATTTTAGTTCAATTTCTTTTTTAATCAATAAATCTTACAATTATTATCGGTAAAGTCTGTAAATAATGGTGTTTATAAAAATAAATAATAATAATTCTTAGATAAAATTAATTTTACAGAGATATAGATATATATACTTTGCGGAATGATATAGAACAGGATTAATTTTGATTTCAAATATATGTAAAAGCAACGTCTGTCCGCGTTTTCAGAAACAATGAAACTCGAGAACGCGTCCATCATCCTCGGAATTTTTTTCGCTCTGTTAACACGCAGCCTCAGTCTTTTACATTTAGCTCTGTCTCTTCGTGTGATTCTTTCTTTCTTTTTTCTTAAGCTTAAGCGTTACTCTTCGGTCGTTCTCATCTTTCAGAATGTCGCGAGATAGTACATTCCGATGATTCGAAGTAGAACAAGTAAAGAAAATCTCGCCTGAGTGTAACTATATAAAACATTGCGTATACTTGTGATATTTTTAAATAATATAATTGTGATATTTTTAAATATAATTTAAGTACATAATTTTCTATTGTAATTAAAAACATAACAAAGAAAAAGTCGAGTAAAAACGGTCGTTTAAAGCATTTGTTATGAGTTATTAACGCTATTAATGAGCATCCAGTATAAAGTCGCCATATTGATTTACATAAGATACTCATTGGTCCAGCGGTCTTATTTAAGAACGCTCTGTAATTATTATCTCAACGTCTGTTAGAGCTCCCAAATAACCTAAGGGACCGATTTTCTCTCTAAATACAGAGAGAGAGAAGAGACGTTGTATTTATTAAAATGTCTTTGAAGACTCACTTGATTGAGGCACAGCCCTGGCAAGATACTCTCGGTGGTTTGCCATCACTTTCCGAGAGGTGTCAATCGAATAAAAACCGACGATTCTTGGCCGGATTTGAACTCAAATCTTCGGCTCACTAGCCCAGCGCACATCTCTGTGCGCCACGATCGCCACTATTTTGTTTTGCAACAGCTAAATTATTCTATTTATTTTGGTATGCGGAATTAATTACTGAAATATACATATATATGTATATGTATATTACATATGGATTTGTTGTTTTTATTTGTATGAAATTATGGCGTATGCAATGTGTTTGTTTTGCGCAACTGTCGCAACATATAAATGCATGCAACTCATGCAAGGTTTACTGCGGTTTAAGCGCGTAACATGATAAAACATGTTTAGCATATTGAGCATAGATTAACATCAACAACTAGTTTCCAATCAATTGTAACGTTTTATAATATTATATAATTAGTTATAGTGTCAATTATCTTTTTCTCGTGTTATCGACAGTATTAAGTTTATCATCAGCTTCTTAATATCTAAGGTTTGCTCCGAAATAGTATATTGTACAACTAGTGGAAAAAGTGGTCGATTATGAATGAGTGTGAAGTTGGTCGCACGAGCGAAGCGACTATCACACTCATTTGGGCTCGACCACTCTTCCCACGAGTTGTTCATACTATTTTTCCTAACAAGAGCGTGAAACAGGCCGCTTTTCGCGCTTGTTTTACAATTTTATTTCTTCACTAGTTGAGAAATGGCTCCATGTTTCAACGCTTACGTCATCATTGCGAAATGGATCGTTTTGCTCACTCAAAACAAGCGCGAAAAGCGGCCCATTTCACGCTCGCGTTAGGAAAAATATATTGTACAAGTTCTATTCTTATACAAGATAAATGCATTTAAATAACATTTAAATAAATTAAAAATAACAATTTCTTCTATGATAAGTACTGTATAGCAGCCCTATTTACTTAATACGATTATTGCATTTATATATTAAACAAAAATAATATTTTATTTTTTATCTAATATTTAAACTTTATTGTAAATTATATATAAACATTATTCTTGAATTTTTTAAGTACATGAAAGCGAAGGTATATGAAAGCAATATATTATATATTTATAAAGATATTTAGAGATTAATACGAGTTTCTTCTGTGATTGACGAAAATAGATAATACGCAATTATATCTAAAGATATATAAATAAGCGTGTGGAGATCAAGTATTGTAACAAAGAATGCACAATGGATAGAAATATTATAATCGAAAAAATTTCAACCAATATATCACCAATAAATTCATCGACAAGACGCTTCGCCCGAACACGAAATATTCCGCGACGAAGTACTTTGGAATTTCACCGATGACCAGAAGCCACAATATAAAGAAAAATTCCATATAGGGATCTAAGAACGCGCGAGGTGACGGAATACGTTGAATATTTTACCGCGACATCTTGACTGCGTTAACCGACTTACAAATATTCGAACATATATCCAGCGCTTTATTGAAATCCAAGAAAAATCGCTGTTGTGGAAAAAATTTACGGAAAATTTCGCATATTGTGGACAACGCTTACATGGCAGGAAATCACGGCCGCAAACCGGTGAGCCCGCCATTATTCAGCTGGGAAATTTAACGTTAATCTTTACTTTGCCCTGTGGTGGTGGCTCAATTTCGGCGAGATAGAGCTTTAAAGCGGTATATGCAAATTTTAATCCCACGGAAACAGACATGCATTCGGAACGCTACATTTTTCATTGGATGATGGAACTGTAATTCTACAAAATATATTACAATTGCAAATTAAAAGAGATAATCGAACAAAAATTGAAGAAAATATGTTGTTAAGCGAAATGCTTAATATAGAAAAATATCGTTTTCGTTATTAAACAGAGAGGAGTATTGTTTGCAAAAATAATTTCTTGCTTTAGTCAATATCCAAACTTAATTGAAAGTAATTTTGTTACAATTTCTTTTTAATAAGTTAATTTGGGGATAAGTTTTTGAAGATTAACAACAACTATTTCGACCGGAAGATCAGATTCTTCTATATTATATAGTGCGCCTATCTTTCACACGATCGTTGTTTAATCTGCGGTGAAACAGAGACGGGAATATGATTGCGTGCATATGACTATACATACTGTGGCAAAATTGCAGCAAAATTCTTGTGAAACTTTAACGACTTTCTGTGCCCTGCAGCAGCTATTTTATCCTAAGAGAGAGGCTCGTAAATAACAGTACTAAAATCTCAAAACTTCCGTTAGAGCATTAGGGTCTTATGTGCCGGCTAAAGATTTCTTTTACAAAAGTAACGTATATTTTTACATTACTTTTGCAAAAAATTGCAGTAAGAGAAAATATTTTGATTACATATTTTTCGTTGGTGGTTATATTATTTTTCGTAAAAAGTTATTTCAAATAAATTTGCATGGGAATATAATTGTAGAAATGAAATTTATTGAAGTATAGAGCGCCAGATTAATCCATGCGTATAAATTCGTGTGTATTGTAGAGAAAGTTTAAATCGGGATAAATGTAATGTTGTTTACTCTTTTAATTAACCCTCAGGGTACGATCTGGGTTAGCGTAACCCGAGCCGAATTTTGAAAGTAGCGCCATTTTAAAGGAAGTGAATGGTGGGGGTCCGTACCGGGGGGGGAAAAATCTTTGAGGTAGCTACTATGTAAGCGCCAAGGGGCAGCGTCAGTCTACGCTTGGTGCTCAAGATAAACGAATTTGAAAATTGAACTCGGGTAGTCTACACCCAGCTGGTACGGAACGTTACAAAATCCGTGTTTTTCAAACAAAAAAAATTTGTGTTTTTCGAGTATTTGCTGCTGTAGAGTATTCTGGTATGTATAATTTACTATTTTTTATATACTTTTGTGCATTCTAACCTCAAAATGATGCTCTGTAGCATACCAGCATAACGTATCCGTGCATGCAATTTTTGTTATTTATTTATATTATACTAATCAACAACATCCAAAAGAACTATTTTTACTTTAAGATATTTTTTTTTGCGTTATTACGATAAATCAAGCAAGTAACGTTATATCGCTATCGCAAAAAAACGGGTATTTTCATAATTAAAAAAAAATATATTTTTTGGAATGGATCAAAAAACGAATTCAGCCATTTCAAAGAACAACTTTTTAGCTTTCAAACGCGACTTAAAAAATGTCGATATCTTTTTTTTTCATAAAGTTATGCAATTTAAAAGAAAAAATGAATTTTTATGAAAATTTTTTGAGAATGGTTTACATTTTCAAATGTATCTTTGTTTAAACAAATAAGGTAATAAATCTACCAACGCCATTGTATTTTTGAGAAAATTTCCGATCCAAAGAAAAAAAAATTTGTTTCAATTGATAAATTACAGCCCGATATACAGTCAATCAAAGTCGCCGGGTTAGGCTAACCCATGTTCGTACGGAACGTAACTTTTTTATAGATCGTACCCTGAGGGTTAATGACAAATATTGCTTTATTAATAAGTTTTCAATTTACTATAACATTTTACTGCACTTATATTTAAAATTGATTATGACAAACATATATGCGTAAAATATGAATCAAACTGATTCGATATATTGCTGTCGTGAAAAATAATCGCCATGTTGCAGTGGATAATCTTAATGCATAATTGCTAGGGTGTGAGAGAGAGAGAGAGAGAGAGAGAGAGAGAGAGAGAGAGAAACGAAGAAATAGCAAACGAACAGTGTGTTACCGGGTGCCTTGGCAGAAATATTGAATACCGTGTCACACACATGCCTTGCAGTAATTCGAATCGAATGGCCTGCCAATACCTATCTATAATACCTATCTCTAGCTGTCTAGTTGTGTGTCGAAGCACGCGCGCGTCCGTAATTACGGATTCGCGAAATGCCAAAGCGTGGCAAGAAGCGGGCAGCCATCTGGCGCGCGTCGCTCGACCGAAAAAAGGAAGCCGATAGGTAGACGAATTCGAAAGTTTCGCCGAAAAGAGAACTCGCCGGTGCATGGCGCATACGGCGAAAAAGTCGCGGCCGTTGATGCGAATTTAATTCTATATATATACGTGAACTTTCGCGAACGGATGGAATTCGCCGACGGCGTAGTAAATCGCAGCGGCGAAACTTACGTAGCCGCGAGATTTACGAGCAGCGATCGATTTATCGTCCGACCGGCCGCGCAGCAGTCGGACGAGCGATTATCGATGTCTTAAATCTGCCGACGCGACCGGCTTGGTTCGCGCGCGCGTTATCGGAAAGCGATCTCGAATCTCTCTCGCGAGCACTAGACTTCCGCTTCATCCGCCGATGGAAAATTTTACAGAGATGTTTTTCTTTTTAATAAACTGGCGAAACTTGCGAAGGGTGTAGATTTGAAGTAGCTGAAACCGGTTTAAATTGTCGCAATCTGTTGAACGAATATTTCGATTAGGTACACGCGACAGCTTCCGATTATATCGAAAAACGAAAATTGTTTTTACTATTTTTATACTTACCTCTGGAGAGGAGTAAAATTAAATGGCATTAATAAATAAAAAAGATATACAATTTCTTATGTTAATGATTTAGGGAGAAAAAAGGGCGAGAAAAATTATTTATTAAAGCACATAATTTAATATTCCTGCGACTTAAAAATTTGATATGAAGACATAATAATAAATTAATTCATAAGATAATAAATGTTTTTTAGTAAAAAATACATAATTTTCGTATAAATACATAATCAAGATAAAATAAATTTACATTAACAGATAAACGAATAACGAAAGTGTAAATTATGCGATAGTAGATCATTTAATATCACACTATCAAATTGAAATAAGAAACAATAAACTAAACATCCAGCATATATTATAAAATTTGTTAAATATTTCATCGATAAACTAGTTGGCACGTAATGCTTTGCATATTGTGTGTTGTTGCGTAATATCATAGGTTGCCGCCATTCATGCGCCGACACTCGAGAAAGCAGCTAGGTAATAAGGTGAATCTCTCTCGCGTATCATCGCGTTACACCTTGAGACACACAAATCCGATTATTCCCAACAATGATTAACAATTAACAATCCGCGAAATTAATTAATCCGTCAATTAACGACTCGTAAGTAGATCAAGGCAACAGGTATTTGACGAAGCAGACTGCGCGATAAATCATCGTTTTATTGTAACAATAAATTATCGTTTTATTGTGCGATATTTACGAGCGACGTATATTCCTTTAACGATATTTGCTTGCGAACTATATTTTCCAGCGTTTTGCATTTTACGATTTAAGTGTGACTCACCCATTCGATTCTAATTTCGGATCAGGATCAAAAATATACAAATCGCGTTTACGAAACAAAGAGTGAGATATTTGATAACAGTTGAGTCATAAAAGTTATTTTGAAATGAAAGAAAAAGAATATTCGGCATACGTTTATTTACAGTTAAATATTTTGTGGAAACGACATACCTATTGGCTGGCATGCGATCTTTAGCGTTTGTTTACGCGGCGTATAGCATGCTGCTGCGTAGGTACACAAGATCGCCGCACTACCATTCGCATGCCGACGCGCGACGCTTCGAGTAAACAGCGGCACGAACGGCTTCGCGTATCTTCGTATTGTTGCTTGAAACGCGATATCAAACATTAGCACACCTAGCTTACTACATAAATGATTATGTTCACGATCTTCCTAAGCATATCGTGATAAATAGCGCAGTGTAACGTACGAAGCATAGGGTTTGATGATTTAAAATATTTAAGTAACAAAGACTTATATAATACATAAAATAATATTTTATCTTAAGTTTGAACTTCGTAGGTGCCATACAAAGCATCGCGCGATAATAATAACAACATTTTTACGAGTGTATATAGTATAAAATAGAACGCAATCTGTCAACCTAAGAGGAGAAAGAAAAGGCCAACAACATTCTTATTAACACATAAGCTACAAAATGCTACACAAAGCATAATACACAAAGCATCGGATTAAAAATCAAAGTAATGATGGGTTTTTGCACTGATAATCACATGACTTCTTGCCGACGATAACCCTTCCGCGATCTTGAAGTGGCGGAGGTGCTTAGTACCTTGAAGAGTTCAGTACGACAGGGAAGCTTAATGTACTCATCGCCGCCGATTTAATTGAATGAACGAACCGTAGCCGGTTCGTCGCGTTGCATTAACTTCGCGAGTGCCGTATAAAGCGAGGTACAAAGTGTCGCGCGACCGTAGTTACTCGCGTTCTCGCGAGTATCGTGTCGAGGAAGTCCTACGAAATTGATAAACTTGGACAAATTGACTGCCTAAAGTGTAATTAATTTTTATATATTATTTTATATACGAAAATATCACCTATTCCTCTTTAATTGAATGAATTTATTCAAATGAATTTGAAGATAACGACACGGAGAGTGAATCGCGTCAATCCTACGAAGCTGACAACTGGGACAGCCTGAGAGGAGGAGGCTTAGGAGAAGCATCGGGCACCGGCGGAGCAACTTTGGAGTGAGTAAGAATTGATTTGTATGTATTATATCTCACGCGAAAGTATCCGTCCATTTTCCATTAATTGGATTGTTTATTCAGCTGATTCGAAAAACAAGAATTGGCAAAGATTTTTATTTATGAAATTTTGTAGAAGAAAATGCTTAATAAACATTTTTCTCGAAAATTATGTAATTATTTTATTAAGCATCTACTTGGATAAATATAAAATTTAACGCGTTCGATAATTATTTTTTATATAGATATTAATTATTCTGGGCACTGCATGCATTAATTTGGATTATTATATTTGTAATAATTTGTATGTTACAGATCAACATAGTCTACGTTGCAGATAATTCCGCTGTTGCGCATCGATCGGTGAGTCGTACAATAACTTTTTTATTAAGATAATTGATCTGTGAAAATTATGTTAGATATTATAATAGTTTCGTGTATATATCAAGCAAAATATTAGAATATTATTTTGCAGAAGAATAATACAGAAGTTGAACAGGACAGTTCACAGATCCGTTGTCTTAAAATAAATGGGCTAGATAGGATTACGGTGATTATTTGATCTTGAAATTATTTCTCATTATTTTTCTTGTTTGTCACGCTATTGTGCTTGAGGATACGCTCGCACACACAAAATTCACGAAGTAGATGAGCTCATCAATATTCGTCAAAATATCGGCGCATTATCTATTTTGTTCTGTACAGAATTGATCTGTCTTTATCGGATAAAATTTTGATTCAAATTAAGTATCCGATTAAAAAAAACTATATCTGGGAAAAATAGAGCAATCTGTATATAAAGTCCCACATGATCATCGTATTTTGATAATAATTAGTACGTAATTAATTGACTAATTTTAATAATTTATATAATTTAGTAAAATTACAAGAAAAATTCTTGATTTATTATTTATACTTGGATATTACGATAAAAAAATTTTAATTTATCCACGAAAAGAATTCTTTAAATAAATTACACTTATTTTTCGATGATAGTCTATCAAAATTAATTTACATAAACTAAAACCATAAATAAATTTGTTCAGTAATTTCTCACATCTATAGGTTTAACTATCGCATATTAGCATCAACATAAATCAAGATGTTCCTAGGTTATCGAAACGCTATTACTGTCGCTGGATAATTCTTCGCAAAAACCTCGCATTACATTTGCGTGGAGGGAACGATTAATTTCAAACGAGGTCGATTTTTCATCGATTCTTACGTCGGCCATCAATTTTCGTGACCTACTTCGGATTTTGGAACGAAAGCTGACGACGATGAATATCTTCTTTGAGTGGCTCGTGATTGTGAGGCCACTAATTAATTGTGCATACCGCTACTTACGTAAACCTAACGTTTGAATTCAGATTGACGGGAAATCTAGTAAACTAGGGCCTCCAAAACGCACGTTTACTCATCTATGCGTATATAGCAGCGCTTGCGTTCGTAGATTCATAGTAAGCATGTTTAAACTTCCGCGCTAGTGCTTCCGTGCATACGTGAGCTTTGATAAGACAACTGGTATGCCAATTACCACGATCTTGTTTGTTAGAAAACATTCGAATTGGTTTGAAGAATACAATTTAAAACGCGATGCGGTTTTAACATTAAGGCTCATATTTTTCGAAGAAATTGAATTGAACGAAAATCAATACATTTAATATTTACGCGCGTTTAATATTTATGTCACAAAAACCCTAATTTAAATTTTAGCTAACATAGAAATCAATATTGCAGTTAAATGCGTTTGTTTTTTGAAAGATAGGAATGATTTTATAATCAACATTTCGGCTTTAACTTTCTAAAAATTAATTATAGCATCTCATATTTTCGGCATTATTTTTAATATTTGTAAAGAGATTCATTCTTATACTAATATTTATTAATAAAAATATTAGTTTCTTAATCTTCTCTCGCTAAATATTTTGCCTAAACGCTTTACTATATCGGCAAAGTCAAACGAACTATTGAATCTTTACATTAGTATTAACGATCTGTGATGAAATATATACAATGTAAGATTTTTATAAGGGTCATTAATTAAAGATTAATGGTATATTTTAAATGAGAAAAGCCGATAGAATCGCGGACAATAACTGGGATAATTCTCAATTTCTCAATGGCATCGTGCTTTCTATGCTCGTTAAATCTCGCCATCTTATTTAAATTCATTTAATAATCAAATGGAAATAAAGTGGTGAAAGCAATTTCTAATTGTAAGTATACACTGATATCTTTAAGGATAACTTTTATTCTTAACAATAACGTTTGTTTGTGAAATGCATAACATAGATTTTTGCAATCAACATCTTAACAATTTATAATAATCTGACTTATAATATCCTAGAAAATGAAATATTTATTATCTACAACGCATTTCGCTCATTTGTAAAACAATATTGTAAAACGATTGTGCCTACGCGATATTTAAAAAGATTTAAAAAGAAGAAAATCTATCACCAGTATCGCATAAATGTGTATCGAATCGATTTTTAATGGTAAAGACAAGAGCCTGAAGGCTTCCATCATGAAACAATATTCTGGCATGCGAAATATTAACGAATCCGCTTATACAATTATAACAATAACGAACGTTGTGAAATTTACAAATATAAAATGTCAAATATGCAATGCATATAGAAGGCCTAAAATATGAAACTAAAATTTCTCATTGGAGTAAAAATGATATTTTAATGCAATTCGATAACGTATACCTATAGTATAAAATATTTTTATTAAAATGTTTTTAATTTATGGCTGATGGCAAAAAAACTCATCTAACTTACATTATCAACAATTGTAAAATACTCAACCAGTTATATCAATATAATTAAGTTATAAATTGAAACAATTGCTATTGATCTTTATGAGTTTTCAAATTTAATTAAGAGACGTATATTGAAATGTTTTAGAAAATAATTCACTTGTTGGATATCAACAAAATTATAATATAAAGAATACAATTCTTATATCAATCTATGTAATAAAAATAGCTTTACATATTTTTTTCAAATTGTTATTATCGTCGTTCTTTTAAGTCTCTCGTGAAAATCAGGGGATATTATGTACGATAAGAAGCGTTGCTGAACCTTCGGGATTAATCGTGCTTAATTAGAGAGCCAGAGGTAAAAAGGGGTGTTTTTGTACTTTCGTATTCGCGTGTTTACATCGCTCTCACTTCCATATAAGAACTGCTTGATTTTTCTTTTCGTAATCGTAAGTTTTGCAAGCAAAGGATCCGTTTCTTTTTCGTGAGTAGTCACAAATCTCGCAACGCGTTAAAGTAACGACGAGACGAGTGTTTCTATTTTAATCCTCTGTGTAGCGTTCATTTCCGCAATTTTTTTTGGTAACAGTTCTTCATAAAATGTTTGTATTGATAATCTCCATTTATCTCACTTATCCGTGTCCGATGGATGGCGGTGTAATTAATTGTTCTATCGCGCGTATATCTATCTGTGTAACATACAATATCTGTAGGGCATAACACACGCGGTCGATTCACTGATTCAAGATAACGCCGAATGAATGCAGTACTTTTTATATCGGAACTTGAATAGATTCAATTTGAGATCGCATATTCTACACGGCCGTGGCAGCTGTACATATTTCGCGTGAATAAAGGTGCACGTGAATATGCATGCACATAACGTCTGTTCATCCACCGCTCATTCGCGCCGCAGTATCGATTTCGTCAAATTCCCTAAATAGTATTCTGCGACCGAAATATACGCGTGGAATGTAATATACTTATGTTACATCACACCACTCCAGTCTCTAGCTTACTCCCACGAAATAGACAACAGATAGACGAGGTATTCATGATTTATTATTATCGAAAAAAAATCAATTACAGATTAGCAATAAAATTTTCTCCAGTTCTTGATTTCTTTGTCAAATTTACGATAATTAGATATGCAGAGACAATTAGAACATTAACTGTAGATAGAGATATCTCTGAAAGAAACTACATGTTTACTATGCAAAGCAAAGCTTCGCATAAAAAATTACTGAAAATTTATGTGGAACATAAATTAGAAGTTATATAAAATAGTCTGCTTATTTTGAATAAAAGAATATGGACTGCTCACTTCTCGTGAGATTTCCGCGTGTTTGATTTGTGCGTTCTTACCTATTGCCGGTGACAGCCTGGATTTAGTAGTTTGGGTTATTTCGAGTGAATCGACGCGTGCGTACATGTACGTGAATACTACCTACTAATTACTCGAGTCGAGAAGCCTTGCTTGATCCAGATCTCCCAGCAAGATATACCTCTACCTCGCGCCATGCCGAACGTCAAACCCGCTCCGCCGTAATCGAAATATCCGGTATTATATCACGGTATTATATCACGGTATTATATCACGGATCTATATGCAAATGAACAGATACATGAACAGGCTGGCCAATTTGATTTCGGTTTCTCGAGCTTTACACGACTATTTCATTATTTCCATGTTCTTGCTACATATATATGTGGTATTCCCCGCTGCCTGATTGCTTCTGTTTGCAGAAAGCATGGAAAAGGATTATATATGTAAATGTAGGTAAAATTTCCGCATCGTATCCATAAAATGTAACATTTAATATCGAGAGATGAATATCCGTTGATCTGGTGCGTCAAAGCTATTGAAATATAATAATTTACGAGACGGTGCGCCGTTAAGCGGACCACCCTGTATAAGTGCGGCGTGTATGTACATATGCGTGTAAACATATAGCGGGAGCCGTACATATCCGCGTATATATACAGCCTAGGGAGCAGGCGGATTTGGCATTTCCAATTCTACTCGCATTGTCGAGTCGTAGAAGTGATTCAAAGCCACGGAGAACACGCTGCCGTGTACGATCGCGATTCGCGGAATCTCGCATTGTTGTGTACGTGCACATGAGGGATCGTCGGTCTTTCGTCGCGATACGCGAGGGCGGACTTTTATAAATTCACGTGTCACTTTAGCGAAACGCGTGACGCGCGGATTTCCGATTCCGTTGCATACCTCTGCCTCACCGTTCGCGTCGAATAGAAAATGCATCTTAACTTTGGCATTTTCGTTTTTGCTTATCGGTATGTTTGTTCCATTACTGTAACGAATCCCCCAGTTTTCTTTGTACTTTTTTAAATTTATTATTTGTCACGTCTTCTCGCCTTCAGCGCAAAAGCCCTTAATACTTGTTAAGCGCCTTTCATTGCAAAAGGGTGAAAATGAGCACAGATCTTCCCGCAGGATTATGTTTTTGTCACGTCGTACAAAGATAGCGAGACCAATTGCTTGATAAATCTTTTTAACCCTAAATAGCGTCAACCTCTTAACGAGGCATTTGTAAATTATACAAACCTTATCATTATTATTTCGCCAATTTTTTAATAGCCCGCACACGCGTATGATTGTTGTTTAAATAGAATGTATCTGACATTTAAAAAGACACTTCGAAAATCTTTATGTAATAATTTTCTATTTAGGTTGTGTTAAAATTCAGTAAGATTCAGTTATTTTATAAAAATATTTAAAATATAAATTCGGTTATTAGAACATTATCTGCGGATAAATACACAGGCAAAGGTATATAATATTATTTATACGAAATACGTATACCTAAAGCAGCTTTTGAGCTATAAATTACATCTAAAATCGTTTTATTACTGTATGAAATAACAAGATCTATTATTTATTATTCGGCTTAGCAGGTAACTGATCGCCTGTGTAAAAGCGTATCGCTGTTGTAAAAGCGGAAGTGCGAACTGTTTGAAAAACATCGTACGATTCGTACGCTGTAAGTTCATAAATGTTTCGTAGCCTGCTTGTAACAGCGACTAGGTGAGAGATCTACAGTTTTCAAGAGACTATAAATGGATTTTCGCTTCGTATATAGTAGATAGTAGATTGCACGTTGGTCCATATTACACGAATTGTGTTTCGTGATATACGAAAGATCCGTACACGATCTCCCGGTCTCAATAAATAAATTAAAATCAAACTGTTGGCATAAAAAAATTCATTTAATTTAACACGAAACGAAGGCTTACGCCTTCTTATTTCTTAAGAGATACTTTCTCGTTTGTGCTTCCAAAACTTTTGTTGAAATGTTCGAATCTTTTCTGGCTTTTAATAAAGCAGGGGACATAATTTCTGGGCGTACGCGTAAATCATGCTTAATTAAAACATCTTTATTTCTATTTTGTTGCATTCGGCACATATATTAATGTTTAAACGTCTATTGCTATGATCGATTAGAGCAACGAAGAATAATTACTACGCCACGACGATTATAAAATCGTCGACGACTATGAAAAGAGGGAAAACTTGTTAAATCGCAGAGACTCCGCAAATACTCGCCCATCTAGTAAATCGTACTTGACAATTACAATTTTGCCGCTTGGCGCGTATAATTACATGAATTCCACGACGACTTTGTTCCTCGCCAAAAACTTTCGCAAAACGAATTTGCCCGTTAGAAAAAGCGCGCGCGAATTGTGACAAATGGAACTCTTGACGTCCCTTCCCGAGAAAACAGAATTATGTAGAATTTTATTCTATAGCGTTCCAAAAGCGTAAATCCATTTTAACTTTTAAACTGTGACTACGGCGTATTACTACATCGCGTTTCTAATGCATTCGCAATCTACGCAACTGTTAATCTTCTATCTGCAGAATTACGCTCTGTATAGAATTCCGTTATTTTATTAGCGATTTTCTCGCTAACAAAATTAATATATTATTTTAACAAGATTGTATAATTGTATTATCCATTTCTATCGTATATTCCATAATTCTAATGGTGGATTACCGATTTGGAATTAATTTTCGCTTACTAAAACGTTGAGGCATTTATCGAATTCTCGGATAAATTTGCAGTTAAAAATAAGAAACTTTTGGCAAAGATTATATTCATTTCATTTCAGTTAATTATAAATTCATAGATCAATTTTTTGAAAATTTAAGCTTTAATTACAAATGTACAGTGTTGAAGAAATTGAAAAGTTAAGAATTTTCTTGATATCTTTATTGAAAAGAATTAGATATTAAAAAATAGTGTGGTAAAGATACAGCCAAACAAAAACTATTTTTCATACGTTATACTTTGTTTCATTATCAATATTTTTTTGTTTTTCGTAATATTATTTTATGCGAAGCTGATCAAAGCGTAGACACGAGGACGATGCATTTCCCATATCAAAGCCAGGTTATAGATCTGGTTCTATACCTAGCTATTATTATGCAGATTTTTAGTCACCTTTAGACAGTTCTATCACGCGCTCGAGAGTCAATGTAAATCAGTTATTGTGCTTGCTTTTTATGTAAAAAGAAGAGTAAAATTTTATTTTTCTACTCCGCGCTCTTTCGCAGATTAAAGCAAATATTAGAAGGTATCGATTCGCAAGGGATTAGTTTGGGAAAGGTGACCCTAATCTCCAAGTAGGAAATCTATGCCCATAGCCAGATGGATTATGGTAGACGGTGAATATATAGATATATATAACGGGGAATATATATATATATATATGTACGCTCTAGCAAGGGTGCGTAATTTTGACGGGTTATAAACCACTTTATAGCTTCGTTTATATACCTCCGCGAACGCGAGGATGTGCCAATGTTCCATGTTCCTGCGAAGTATCAAGCAGGGCACACACACTTTTCGTAGAACGTAACAGTATAAGGTTTCGACCAATCGTGTTGCTCGATTCTTACTTCTATGGTTACAGACGACCGAATCGAGCAACGCGATTGGTCGAAATCTTACTGTTACGTTCTACGAAAAGTGTGTGTGCCCTACTTCACTCGGGCATGCTCGTAACTTTTATGTAAACTGTCAGCTTTAATAAGGCGATACGGTGTAATAATTGAGCAGAGAGAAGCTTACGTATTGCCCCTGGTCGATAATTGCAACGCGATATTATAATGGAGCAATGCCTAATGTATAAAAATTTTCAAAATTTGAGAGATTGAGACACACACACACACACACACACACACACGCTCTCACACACACACACATATGATGATGATTAATTAATAATTAATTAAAATATATTAAGAAGATGTTAATTACTGTCGTTATTATATTTTGACACTATTAAATGCTTTACTTTAGCACTTTATTAGCTCTATAATAAAAGTTTTATCCGATAAAATGTCTGGTGAATTTTTTATATTAATTGTACGGCGTAGAGAAAGGAAAGGCGTCTCGTGTTATTAAAGTAAAGTGTAATTTTTCTTCTGCACTTCTCCATCCATCAACATCAGATGGAAGAAAGACGCAGAGATGAACGTCTTGCAGCTAATCTGATATATAACTTAGCAGCAGTCAAGCGTTTTAACCTGGATAGAAATCCAATTGCCATTACCGCATCAGTGAATCTAGTTTTACTTTGTTCAACAGTTATACAACTATCGTACCAACCATAAATATTTTCACAATAGTAGAAAGTCTTACAAAAGCTCTCAGATATTAATTAATCTACCTTTTTTTGTACAGGATAAATGTATTTTATAGCAATGTAGATCATTTATTATCGTTCATCTCTCTGTAGCATTTATTCTTATTATTATTTTGTAATCTTTATCTTTTATTTGTTTGCAGCTAAAAATAAGGAACAAATATTTTTGTACAGTGCAGCAAACTGCGGCATTTTATTGCCAATCTTAAATTAAGAGAGATGTGTTTTGGTTTAATTTCTAGTTAAATTAAAGTGCTAAAAAATATATTAAAAACTCTCAGAAGCAAATATACTCAGGGGCAAATCAATCTTTCGTATAACTACCAAAAACATTGAGTTTCTGCTTGGATTGATGAGACAAACAAACGACATAACTATTATCAACTCTCAGCCGATATTTCACGAGAGCGACGTACCCGACGTACCTACTCGTTGGATGACCGGATTAACTGTTGGGTAGGGAACTTCTGAATTTCCCAGATAAATGTCGGATAGTGCAGCACGGTTAAACTCGCGAAATATTAGCTTCAAAACCCAACTTTTTACAATAGTTGTAATATCGATTATTAATTCATAATATTACTTCGTAAATTCATAGATTTAGAGAGGATATTAACAAATAATTTTTCACGTAGTAAAAAATAAAATTTTGTTAGTACTTTACATGTTAAATATTTTTTCAGTTATAAAATAATACTGTTTAAAAAAAAAACAAAATTATTTTACATATAAAAAAACAGATTACGTAAATTTGTTCAAAAAGTTTAATATAATTGTTTGTAAACGTTAATATCGACATGAATTCCACGAATTAGTTCCATTCGTCGCCATGTTACAACGCGCATTGTCATAACAATTAAAATGCAAAATTAATTATGTAAATTTAAATTTGTCAAAAATGCATTTAACAACTTTGTCATTATGTACCGCAAGAGTATGAATACCAGTTCTAAGTATTACAATCTTCTAATTTTCAACGAATGTGCAGAAAGTCGGTATTATAATAAAAAGAAAGACTAAAGAACTACGAGTAGGAGGGGCTATATATTCTTTTTGCCTCTACAAACGAGCCGGTTGTCGGATGAACGCTAACCAGATCATCGTTTATAACTCCATTGCGGTGCAGGTAACATCGCAGGTAACCAGGTCGCGGCTGGTTTTCTTCACTTCCAACGGTTATCCGGGAAACATTTTGGCATTGTCTACCAGGAATAAGTAGCGAAACGTAGCGCGAAAATCGGGTTAATGGCCGTCTAAATGGCCGTGCTTGATCATGGCTGTGACGCGCGCACTATCGATCCTTCACAGTGCGATGCTTCAACGTACAGTAACGCGAGATTGCAGGTTACGTCGTGTAGCGCAAGATAAAATAATACAAATGACGCTTTCGTGCAATTGACTTCTAACGCAATTTAACTTTGTTCGTAATTTATCCGTTTCCTTATGTAAGATTTAAGATACACGAGCAAAATTCTTTTATTTATTTTATGTATATATTTCTTATATATTCTCTTTACATTAGATTTTTTTTCATATCTCTATATATATAATTATAAAGCTATATTTTAGCAGACAGATACATAATGCAATTTGTGTATTTCCTAATATTATTATTTTTTATTTTTAAAATTATTTCTATAAAACCGTAGCTTATAGTAAAGGATTTCTGCATTTATTAAAAAATACCGAGAATATCACGCTTTTTCTTACTGCAAAGAATAAAAATTAAATTCGACTTGTTAGATGCCGAAGGAACATGTTATCATTGTTGTGTCGAGAACGAAGTAGCTGTAAAAAGCATATTGTACGGATGCAGTTCATTACGCGGCGTGGTAAAACGCATTTATGCGCTTGCCGCTACACTTTGCCGGTATCATTAATTTTAGCGTGTACAAAGAGAAAGCGGAATAATACACTTCGCGAAGGTCACCCGGTCACAAAGACGGCCGCGTAAAGTGCTTTCCGGTGACACGCGTTTACCAGATATTTCATCATTGTTCAAGTAGGAGTTCATAGTATTTGTATTTGATAGCGGACACTGCGTGGACGATATTGAGTTTTAGAAGAACAAATATACTCCAGACGAAGTCAAACAATCGTCGCGCTGGGCGAATGTGTAATTTCAGAGAAGCGCGACTGCAAGTGCAATTTTGGAGTTAGAGTCAAGAATACTGGCGCACGAAAGTCGTCAGCGGTCGGATACACGGTATGATAAATCTACAAATCCCGACAGTATCGCGATACCGCAAATCGTAGTTTCGTCCATAAATAACGATCGCACGATTAAAATATAGAGCTATATACGTTAAAATAATTTATACAAAAGTATTCTGTCTGTAACTTTACCATACTTATAAAAATTAAAAACCTAAAACTCACATTCTATAAGTACTTTCTGAAATTTGTAATAAGATTGAAAAACTATTTCGTATTTCCAGTTTCAGATAAAGATTAAATTTTTTTATTTCAAGATTCAATAAGAGATATTAAATGCCTGTTCTGCTACACGTTTTTACCACGAAATAGAACACGGTTGAGATACTCATGACTCAATATCGGAAGAAATTGAACAATATGCATTTTCTCCATTATATTTCGATCAGAATTCCATTTCTCTATCCTTGTTTATCGACTATTTTCAATTTTTTTGAAACAATATTAAATTGTCATTGCATAGAAAAACGAAAGAATCGTAATAGATTCTCTGTCTCAAAATGGAAAATTTTATCTTTTGTCAAGTTCTCTCCTTTCAACCCTTCAGTTGTACCATATTCACCGATCGATACGTCACATAGTGTCCAAATAGTCAACTCTTGCCGAAAAAAATAAAAGTGTCATAACTGTTGTGAAACCCGTTGATATGCGAACGATAACTGTGCGCCCCGAAATTGACGGTAGCCGATTGTGTTTGGTTACACGTGTTCCATTGATTACGACGGCACAACCGCTTTTCATCGCGAAACTATACGGCTGCCAATTTGTATTAAGCGAAAAGTATCGATCGTTCCTGAGCGACTTGTCATTTGCAATCACACGTGGGAGAAAATTCGGTCATCGATGTCCGAACTGCAGTGTTCGTGTCGAAAGCAATTGCAACGTCTTTTGAAACGTCCACCACAAAGACCTGACGATTGTTTAACGATTTAAAAAAAGAACCCGTGACGACTTTTCATCGCTTTCATCAGCCTGCCTATAATTTACTTCGACGCGCGTATAAGACTTTTCTAACATTAATTGTATGAGATTATAAAAAGTCTGTCAGTCAGCGGAAAACAATAATCGGTCGCACACAAACGTGGAATTTCACGGCACGTGCGACCTCCTTTCGCGGTTGTTCTTTTTTCTTTCATTTTCCACGAGAAGTCCAGTAAACGACTAATTGTAAGCTATACAATGTGGTCACGTTTTTGTAAGACGTTACCTCGCCATATAAAGAATCTTGACAATTTCTTGCGGTAGGGAGGCCATGCAATGGTCGGTCACATTTGGCGACGGCGTGACGCAGAAATGAAAAAGTTGCCCGAAAAATAATAAAACAGAGATATAAACGGGAGAGAGAGAGAGAGAAAGAGAGAGAGCCGTCCATTGTAGCGTGTCGTGACAGAAACGGGCGGACCGCATTTAGTCGAATCGTTGGGGTTACAGCAATATCGAAAGGTGTATAATATCAGGGATATCTGTAGGGTGACAGCGGTCTATAGTGAATGAAACCGCGGGTAATATCATTGTATGTATAATAACAAAAGTGGAACGACGACGGCGACGGAGATGTCAACGTCGGTCCGTTTTTATTATAAACCGCTTTGAGAAAATTCGTAAAAATATCGACACTGCTGAGGTTACATTTATCGACGTTTAACCCATTAACTTTAGCAATCCCAAAGGCTATTTTGTCAATTCGATGTGTCAAATATAGCAAATACAAGCCGAACTCGTCGTTGTCGCGAAATAAACCGCTAGATGGACTTTTAATAAACTACATTTGATATAAGAGATTAATAGATATTAATACATAGATCTATTCGTTATTTTGAATATATTGCGGAAATTCAAAAATTTTTAAGAGTATATTGCTTTTAATTCCATTATGTTTCACTCTACGATGGTAGTAGAACTTTTATGTAATACCCGAATTATACAATCCGTATTATATAAATGGATGCATTTAATATTATATTCTTTTTAAAAAGAGTTTTATTCTAAAAATGCTGGAAATGGATATATACATTACAAATTTTTCTTTTATAAGCTTTAGTCTGATTGTTAAATTAATTTTATATCTACATTTATAAATGCGCATCAGTGTTTGAAGTAAAATTTTGTAAAGTTTACGCTTGAAGAAATATTAGATAGCACATTAAAATCGAATTAACCAACTAAGGAACTAAAGCAATTATTCCGATACGATTGGGCCGTTTATTAGTTACGCAGCATTATTATTTAAATTATACACTGATTTGTTATTCATATATAAATTGGGTTACATTGTTCTTGACAAACACTGAATAATTGGATGTCCAAAAGACCGTTAAATGCGTATCAGCTCGCTCGATGCGAAATTTGGTTCGATTACATATAGAGATGCTTTCGACGGAAACGCGCGTTTTTGTGTGTAGAGCTCGTCGACTTTAATGACACACATTTCTCGCGCGAGAATACCAGGCACTGTCCAATATAAACGCAAACCAAACGCAGTTCGATTGCACACATCACGAATAAATGGGCCTGAAACGTAACGTATAAATAATAAAGAAAAGTGCATTTATATTCAGATAAACATTATTTAGGAAAATATTTCTTTCTGCGATTTTATCTTCACGACATATTTCCAACTTGTTTTATACTATAAGCATTTTTATTAGTCAGGAATAGAAACATGCAAAGTATATAAAGAGTAGAAAAATATTTTTGGTGGCCGTACGTACATATTTTCGTGCCTGCCGTGTCAACTTGAAATGGCGTGCTCGCGCAGCAACAGCGGATGTGCTGCTTTGTGAACGGAGCCGTGTTCGAATCGATTGCAACGCGATAGTCAACGCTAAGTGGAATCGAGAGGGTAGTAACATGGTGCAGAGTTGTTCTATCGGCAGTAGCGATTGATCCTACTGCCGCCGCCATTTCGTGATGATTGCGCTGATTGATAGCTGCTCTCTTGCGCGTGTTAAGCTCGAACTACTAGTGACGACTTTGGCGTATCGATTACAAAGTCTTGTGAGAGTTTCTGTTTTCTTGCAGATACATGTTATATAGATTTGATAATGCTTCGAGAGCAGAGTAAAGAAATATTTCGTTACATGATGATGATTATTAGCTATGCAAGTTTAAAATATTGTTATGATATTATTGATTAATTTTAGTATAGATAATTCAGCTATCTAGCGCAGAGGTAATTTCAATGGAAAGAGAAAGATAGAGATTATAGATTTCTTCATAATAAATTTAACGTCAAACATGACGTTTGAAATAAAATGCTATTTGAAACGTTTCTAATCTAATCCAATAACTTCAAAATTTATAACAAACTACTGCCCGTGAAAATATTAATTTCTTTCAATTTAAAAGAAAAAAAATATGTCATACGTATAAATATATTGTCAGATTAAATGAGACTTTAAGGATTCTATAAATTACCGATGAAAATACCTGCGATTCCGGATTTAGAATTCTGATGAGCGCGATAAATTTCGCACAACGTTTTCAATCATGCCAATTTCACGTGAAATCTATGACAGTTGCGATTACGAACAAGTTCGCGAACTGATCTCTCCCCGACCCATTAATTTCGGCGGCTTAGCTACGGCGAGGACACATGTCGATAGCGATATAAATCGTTTGTCCATTTCGCGCAGTTGGAAATTTATGATGGCGCATCTTCGGCGCGTCTGCAGCGCGGCGCGCGTGATAAAGTGCGCGGCGTGTCACGGATCATGTGATGAAATTTGCATGCGAAACAGAAAGATATGCTGCGGAAGCAACGTATGAGGCTCCGCGGGGAAATCTGTGCTCGATACCCGCTGACAGCGTGATATCTTCCGAGAAACAAACGTATCCCGGGTGCGAAATACGAACTCGCGACATAATGCGACGTAAATTCCCGGCAGCGAGCATTTTTCTTTAACCGCGTCATTTTGTAGTATTATTATATTAATATTGCAAAATTCTCTCGGATTACAAATTGCAGCGGTTACTCTCTCTCTCTCCACCCTCGCATAGTTCATTTCTAGGTAGACACACGCGCAATTTTTGAGACGCGAGCATTCTTTTGTCGTGGTTGCACAACGCGGACTGCGGACTTGAATGCAGAAACTGCGGCGTAACGAGGTGAAACGCGTAACTTTACCGCAGTCAGAAGATTCGCGGCACGATAATTATTATGCACGCGCATACAAATGGCACACTCGGCGAACTCGTAAACTAATGCGCATTGTTCGGCCCGCGAAATTGATAAACGGACGACTGTTTTTCTCACGCCGCGATATAACTTCGGCTTAACGAGAATGGAATTGAATTTACGTGTTCTGTAGCATTGCGTTACCGATTGCGCTAATTAGTGCCAGCGTTCCAATAATTGAATGAAAAATACACGAAGCGCGCATTTAAGAAACAATGTGTGCCCTGTACATTGTGTCAATAAACAATTTATTTTAAAGAAAAACTGCTATCTATCCCTGAAAATATATCATAATACGTAAATAATTTTCAATAATGAATCAATAATATAACAAGTTGACATAGGAGTTGTAAATAATAATTACATGGATTATTGAATTAAAGATGAACTTTTATAAATCGTATGTAATATATCCAGGCTTTTCAAAATTATTAGTCACAAATCATTCGTTATAACATGGAGAGACGTAACTTCAATTTAATTTTCCATTAATATGTATACGCGTTTCTTGCGCACTTAATTTAAATAATGATTAGGAAAACACCGGATAGTGGATTCCTCAAGACTGTCCATCAAGCGCAACAGGTTGCAACATATCACGTGCATCGGTCAGTCGATAAAACCGCACATGGTCCTGCGATCTCAGTTTAGATCGGGAAATCACGATCATTTATTTAGTTAAGGTGAATAAATTCCGCTACAAGTACATTCGTCCAATTGATATCAAATGCTCGAATGCATTCTTTTACAATTTTGCAGGAAGCCCGTGGTACATGTTGCGAGCAGTACTTGATTCATTATATTATCGTCATTATTTGCAATACACTTGGATATCGTTCTACCGAGATCAAATCTGCTAACGCAGCTATCATAATTTTACCTTGAGACCACAATAAATGAATAATAAAGCAGCGTCAATTTTATTTTCAATGCTAATCAATATAACGAAAAAATAACTACACATCATAAAATAACGAAGACATTAGAAAAACGTCAAAGTAGAAATAAGTCTATATTTTCTTTCTGACATTTTACGAAATGTTTGCACTTAATAAAGCGCGAAATTTAATCAATCACAGACAACAACGAGAAACGTATTTTCCCTCTGCGTGTATAATATTTTCGTGGATATCTAAAATAATGTTTCCCGAAGCTGATCGCTAAGATCAATATTAGTCTCTATTACCATTTAATATCCGATAGAGTAAATAACTTGATAATTATATCTTGATTAAAGTTTTACGCAGAAAAATCCACCGGAAATTAATTTAAAATTCACTACTTATTAAACCTTTTGAGTAATCCGCTCTACGCTTAACATTGAGGGAACTTATAGCGATTAAAATGCAGAGAAAATTTGCAGTACGAAAGAATCACATGAGAATTGTTTGCATAAAAGTAATTATTGATAAACGAATTATCGAAAGTATAATATGTGCGTAAATCTTTGGAATATTTAATATATATTTTATAAATATATATATAGTATTAAGAGATTCACACTGCATGTGTCACTCATGATTAAAATTAACATTATTTAGATAAAGGAAATCAATTTCTGTCGAAAAATTGCGCTCAAAAACTTATATCAATTGAACTTTAATGATTTGTACTAAACTTACACATTTGAAAATACCCAGTTTGGTACTCCGGGATGTCCATTGAATAAAAAGCTCATTGAAACTTAAAAGTCTTCTAGAGACGCAGTTACAAAATCGCTACAATTTTTCTCGACGAGCTTAAAATCGCACCGCTACTACACGACGGAGCGTAAACTTTATCCCCGGTGCGGAGAACTGATTTACGGAAGTATAAACTCGCCCGTAAGTGCGGAAACTTTCTTCGAAAAAGTTATCGAGAGCAATCGTCGACGATCGAGTCGGAAGCAGATGCCACATGTAATTTTGTTAGTGACCGATCTTTCGATGTCTCCGCGCGCTTGGTAAATCTCGTAAGAAGAGATATCTTGACGAGAAAAGAGAGAAATAAGGATTAATAAAAACTCTCCCTCCTCTCCCCTAGCGGGAGATAAAGATCACTTTTAACCATCTTGCGCGCGCAGGATATTATACGTCCGCTCATAAAATTAATCCTTTATTACCAAGCTATTTTATTTTAGTATTATTAGCCTGCACGTGTCGCATCGCAAAGCGTATCGCTGACGCGATCGAAAGAATCCGCAGCGTGCGTTCTACATTCGCTCACGTTTTTCTCCCTGCTCGCCGCACGATTAATAATTCTCGCTTTTCATTTCCGCGCGTACAGCTATATTGGCGGGTTCGGAGAGAGCTCGTTTTCTCATATCCGTCGAAGAATGGGGTTCCATGCGACGGCGACGGGTCACGCGTTCGCAGCCCCTTCGGAAGTGGGAATAAGCTGGCCCGCCGTCCCACGTCGCGTCGGTGGAAAAGCTGTGATACACACAGATCACGTGCGCGAACCTGGGTACGGGGCGAACGAAGTTTCGGGATTTACTTTCCGCGAATCAATTTATACCGTAACAAATAATATAAATTAGTTTGCTGTTTCACGATAACTTTTCCGAGTGCAAGATACACGAACGGCCGGAGAACGACGTTGCATCGCTAATTTGAGATATTTAATGCAATCTCGTAACACAATACAAATTGTTACGTCAATTCTCGATGTGTAGATTGTACGTTTTCATAAATGAAGACTTTGCCGCTTTATTTCGCATCATTGATCATGTTATAGTTGCGTGGCTCTTATTTTAGCTCCTGCACTATTAACTTTCTTCTTGATTAACACCATTCGAAGGCAAGGCAACGTTAAAATTTTTATTACAAGGGTGCGAAAATTGTTCACAAACTCGCTGCACAGCTGTTACTTGACGTAGCCGATTACCTTGGGGAAAGGGTTGAGTAACTGTTCGCGCTTGATGTATCGTCATTTTCCAAGGCGAATTTTCGCGGCGTGACCGGCATTTCCGTTTCCAGCGCTGAAAGCAATACTGTCTAACACGTAGCGCATTTATGAGTGTTCTGTATCATAAACGCAATACTGTCGACGATTTGTCTCTGTACGACGAACAGACAATGATTCACGCACCGTTTCAATTTTCAACGGTGCGCTTTCTGAAATTTCCGATCGTGAAAGACGACGTGTTTTAACCAATAAATAATATACATTTGGCATTTACCCTCCCTGCTTCTCGCGCTGCATTTATTCATGTTTAATAACAGAAGAGTGCAAAGATAAATATTTATAGAAAGTTGATTTTTTTCTCATTAAAATTGTCTGCTGTTACGGCTGCTAATCTAGAAACATGAGACATTTTGTTATTCCGCAATAGCTAAATTTCTCACTATATATATATATATAATATAACGAAAAAATAGCAACGTGTCATGTTAATCCAATTGTATTGAACATTTCGTATTCGCAATAAATATGTTTTTCTATAAAACATTTATGAAATCACAGAGCAATTATCTTATAAATCTCTATTGAATGTATGACTATCTTACAGTAAATATATTTCTCTTCAGTATCAAAATCACGAAACCTGCTTGTATAATCCTTTGTGTTCAATTGAAGATCACGAGAATATTAGGTTTGCAAATATTTAAACTGAACATACAACGGTTAAAAAAAATTATATAAATATATAATAAAATTATATATGTAAAATATCTATTACGTATATACTATATTATATTTGTTGTATTTATATTGTGTATTATATTGTGTATAATTGTATAAAAGTATCTATATAAATATGTATTCAATAAACTTTCAATCTATCTCTCGTTATCTCATTCGCCAGAATAAGCGGGATCAAGAGAGGGTTGTGTTATCAAAAGAAAACAAGGACGACGGTTGATGAGCAAACTCATTTATTACATTCGCGTGACTAAAAATAAGAACACATCATTATTATCTCACAAAAGCTCACGTTTTGTTAAGTTGTATTATGAATATTATTGAGCGGCTAACCTTGCGGCAATTTTGTCGTTTTTTCTGAAATTAATATAAAAATGCAAAAATTAAAGAAACAAGTACTCACAATCCCCATCATTTAACAGCAATTTAAACGCATTTAACTACAAAGGACGGTATTATTAGAATGTATGATATTTTCTGTATAATATCAAACTCTATTTTTTTCTAGCGATTTATATATTTTTGAGTATCACGTCGTGCATATTGTTCAACATATCGCTTACGTAACCAATAGTTTATATAATATGATGAAAAAAATAACGCAGACAAATCAATTAAAAAGTAAAAAAAAAATAGAAAGCATATTGGGGTAAATTGATAGAAATTTGCCAATCAATGGCGACTTTACTGCCACTATTATTTATATGATTAAGCGCGCACAAGTTCGCGTGACGCGATAATAGCGCGTTCCTATCTTAATCGTTCATTTATCTTGTTCGCGATGTTTTGACGCCATTGCGGTGATAGTGATGAATTACGGCGCGGCGCGCGGACAGTTAATTCAATGTAGGGCGACGAGCCCGGGAAACTTTTCGCGGTAGGTACGTGACCCGCCATAATAAACGGTAATGCGGCGCTAACCGGGGCTCGCTGCACAAATGCTGCACATTTCCCGTTCGAACAAATCCAGTTTGCGGCCTCTGGCGCATCTTTGACGCTATGCGTCATTCGCGCCCGCGTTCGCTACTACACCGGGAACGACGACGAAGCGAATTGAGGGTGAGAGTAGATAGAAACTGTGCGACTCCTTCCCATCGTCGTCATCGTCGTCGTCGTTCCGGCCCCATTAGCTGACTTTCTTCCACTTGCGAATTGCATCACGTCGTGTGCGAAATCGAATTGCGGCACGCTCGGCATTCGCATAGAAAGCGCACTTCTACCCCGATTTTACGTGGTGTGTAGCGAAAACGCATTAAGATCACAAGCAAGAAGAATTCTAAACTTTTCTCGATACGCTCCGATTTATGTGACTTCGAAACACAGTATCGTTTTACTTGATAATAATAATTTATTTATAAAAATAATGCGGATAGTATTTATATTCGTAAAAGAAACATTTGAGCAAACAACAATTTCTTGACAAAACTGTAAAATAGTATTAATTATTTTGAAGTTATTAATATCAGTCATGGAGTAGCTTTAAAGTGCAATTAAATAAACAACAAAAACGAAATTACCGGATTTGTTTCACGATAGAGTTGTTTTGATAGTTAATTCGAAATTTATAGGAGCTTTTCTTTCACGTGCATATTTGTCATCTGGAATATTTAGGCCATCTATGTTATATCTTTAAAGAGATCATGTAATATGAGTATGCAAATCTGCATCGGCTATGCAAATTTCACTGAGCTGCTCGCCCTTATTTCCGACCAATCGCGTTTAGCACGTCCCTGGCTTAACCAAGGATTTACAGATCGCGAGACCCTCTTTTGGCAGGTTCTCCCGCAGCCTATTTCGTCGAGGTTTTAACCTTAGTGCCCTTGGGGATATAGCCTTCCTTTCTTAAAAATCTGTTGAATTTCTCGAAGCCGCGGCTGGTCAACTACTTAAACTTTCTACTCGGGGTGCCTAATTGCTTAGCGTCTCGGACAATTAATGCATAATATCAACTTATTTATCTTGATCTTTTCCGCAGCTGTGGCCAGTTGGAAAACAAAATTACTACGTAAATTTATTGGACGATCACTTGAAAAATGTCTAACGATAAAGAAGTTGCTATTGACATTCTTGAACATCTTTTACTTTCTGTTCAAGATTTACTAGTTTTGAAATAAATTATTTCTTTTTCTTATATTGAACTCTCTCAAAACCTTAAAAGTAACATTAAAATAATTTTAAAAAATGACCAAAATTACAAATTATTGTCATTTTTATTATTTAATTTTGTGTCTTTCTTGCTTTCTTTGGATATTTATAACACATTGATTGGCGAGTAATTTGAAACAAACAATTAGAAGTAAGCAATATAAAATTTTATAGATACTTATGAAATACTTTTTACATATTAAAAAAAAACGTGCATACGTTGAAAAAAGCTCAAGAGTTGAAAGACTATCATACCCTATTTCTGACACTGACTGCGGAACCTCATTTTTGCTCCTAACTTTGAGATTCCAGTGGAAGCAAGAAGAAGTTTCTTGACAGAAAATGGATGTTGGAAAATGCTTTAACTTGATAAACTATGCCTCGCGGACGTGATAAACTTTAGAAATTATTTTAATTAAGCACTTTCAGCAACCATTCAAATTGCGATAAGGAATTCGATAAATCTTAGTACAAATAACTTCAGCGTTTGTAGAACTGATCCGAAATCTATATCAATGCTTGAATTTTCCTTTAATATTTATAAAGTACTAAAAGACAAGGAAAATGTGGGTGTAGCTATATATAGGAACAATTGTTATATCAGTCTAATCCTAAGTTTAATACCGCGCATAATATCGTTATCAAACTTTGTTTCGTTGAAAATGCAATTACAAGAGAGTTTATTAACTCGTCACAGAGCATCAAAGATGACATATTTTTTTATTTAGTTAAAAAGGGAGACGGGTTATTTCTCCGTAAATTGCAATTGTCTCTCCATGTGATTATTTTTATCTTATTCATGAACAATTCAGGAGGAATTAATATCCATCCATTTGAGAGTCGATATTCATCAGAAACATTCAAAGTAGCGTATTTTATATAATTCTTAAACAAAATATTATTTTTGGCATGTATTTTTAATATCTCGCGATATGATATATTCAAAATTGTTATAGATTGTGCACTGAGAGAAAAAAGTCGAAATATTCAGAAACAAATGTTATTTGTGATATTTTCTTCGATATTTGTTGGCTATAAAAAAATTTGATTATGATGACAGAATATACATTTCTGTGAAATATGCCTAATTTTTCTTATTAATTGTAAAAAAATTTTTATTTATTTATAGCTGGAAAAATAAATCTACTTGCGGCAAACTTACATTTTTTTATAGCAACAAAATACTTGGTTATAATAGAATAGGATTTATAGAAATTGACATTTATTTCCGGAAACTAAATTTACGTCTTGGAAACAAATGCTCACTTGTTTGGATCAAACTTAAATTTCTAGCTTACTGATTCACATCGTGCAATATGGCGGACTAGCGGTGGTCGTGGCGCGGTGCGTTGTCGTTCTGTGGTGACTGTCTGTGATTTATGTTGAGTGTACAGCGTTTTAAGTTGAATGTTAGTTCGAAAAGTGAAAGACAAAGTGAAACAATCTTATAGACACATTACATTTAGAGCCTGTTCACACGAGGCGTTTCTGTCTCGCGGATGCCGCGCGATTGCCGCCGTGTGTCAACGTTCGCATGAGTCGCACGTTATCGCGAGACAAAGTGCAAGAACGCGTGCATACCCGCGGAACGGCGTACGCGCGACGGCGAATTTCGTATATAGATCTAAAATGCCGCAAAGCGCGTATCGTATAGACGCTCGTCGTCGACTCGCGTACACGCGTACGTTGTCGCACCTCGCCTCGCGACAGCGCACGTCTCGTGCAAACGTTAACGCGCGGCAGCAATCGCGCGGCAGAAAACGCTTCGTGTGAACAAGTTCTTACAACGATAAAGCCGGAATCTAATAAATAAGTTTGCAACATAATATCTTACTCATTAAAGCAAAGTAAGACGGCTGTCAATATACAGATAAACTTTTGCTTTTCTGTTTTGTTGGCTGAGGATCAATGTTTTTAACGTGTTAACATTGAAAGGCGTCACTTTGCTCTAATAAGTAATATCTTATATTGCAAATTTACTTATTAGAATCTTGCTCCATTGTTGTAAATTGTGGCGATCTATGCCACTTACAGAACACATCCGTGCATTTTTAACTCGACGGAATTATATATACCAGCAACTAATTCGCGACGACATCGTTAGGCGGCGCATGATAGAAAGCGTTGCTCGTATTTAAAATACATTCAGCCATAATATATAAACAGACCCCTTGCGAGGCGAGAATAACAACATCGTTGCTAACTAGATGCTAGTACATATGATTCCGCCAAGTTAAAAATGCGCGGATGTGTTTTGTGAGTGACGTAGGTCGTCACATAAGTATAATGTGTCTAAGATTTCTTCACAATTAAATTGTGAGAGGAAATAATATATAGTTATCTAGTGAAATTTAATTTACTTGTCAGAAATATATTGATTTATAAAAATTAAAGAAAGTTTAATATTTACAGTTAAACAACTCATGCCGAAGAAATAAACAATTATTTGTAATAAATAATACTTATTTCAAAAATTAAATATATGGTTTATTTACTAGAAATAAAATTTTATTTTGCCGTATTTAAATAAGAGATTTATTTCTGTAAAATAAACCTTATATCCTACAAATAAATTTTCAAGTATTTTTTTCTCAATGTGCGCTAAATTTTTGTTATGTAAATTTATTATATCACATTCTTATTTTAAAAATGAAACAATTCGGCAATTTTGTCATTTTTCAGAAATGATGGAACATATTTCTGTTAAGTAAAATTACAAGAAAGCAATTTTTTATTTATCTAAAACTATAATTTATTGCGACAAGGAACAAAATGTACTTAAAAAGTGGCGATTTTGTTATTTAAAAACCTATAACAAATGAGGAACACAACATAAATCTAATTGAGTAAATGTTAACTTAGAACCGTTTTACAAATTGATAAATTTCAAATTTTCCAATTAATCTGCAACCATAAGGTAAAAGCAACAATTGCTTTGTTGTCACATATAAAACAAGAATGCGAAACATGTTTTTTACTATTCAATTTTCCACTAAATTTGTATGGATTAAACGCACTTGTCGCATCGACGTATTTACGTTTGTTTAGCATTCGTGACACGAAATTGCGGAGCGTTTATAATGTAGAACCATAGATGAAAATGGGCCAGGCGTCATACAAAAATTGATCTAGATTATCGGATAAAACAATTTTTACGTTTGCCAAAAATTTATCGCGTACGCGACGAACAGAGCGAACAAATCGATATATTGCACACCCATAAGTTATATTGTACATAATAAAAAACAGGATGTATAACGACGTTTTGAATTGTCGGACAATTGCAGTTTTATTTTTGCGATAAATTATCCAAATAAAAAGTAGAATAAATAAAAAATATGACAATTTAATTAAAAATTTTGTAATGAGGTAATGAAATATTCCACGTTGAAATAATCATAAATGATAAAAACGTCAACTTTCAGACGTAAAACAAATCTTGAAAATTTGAATTGTCTCTTGTAATCGTTAATATTATCATTAGTATATATTTTTGTAGTAGAAAATTTTAATCAAGCAACAAGATACATCTAACAATAAGATCAAAACACGATCAAAATAAAATTCTTCTATGATACGCGAGCAAATGTAGCGAACATGCAGTTTCTTCGGCCTGCTTGCGCTTGTAGAAATGCCATAACTTAGATCGCCGTCATTTCGAGAATCGTTTCGCAAAGTATAACCAACACGGCAGTATTTCAGCTCTTCGAGAAGCGAAGAAAGCGCCGCGCCGGGTTGTGTGCGAG
Source organism: Temnothorax curvispinosus (assembly GCF_003070985.1). NCBI lineage: Eukaryota > Metazoa > Arthropoda > Insecta > Hymenoptera > Formicidae > Temnothorax > Temnothorax curvispinosus. Next base: position 839,307 of record NW_020217514.1, on the reverse strand, counting down.
CGACGTAAATGCACGGAGTATTAATGCGAGAACATGCCGGGGAATCTGGATCTGTCGTAATGATGCAACGTGAAACGTGCGTTTAACATACGTGTAATTCTGCAGCTACGTGAGACACGCTTTCGTTACTCAGCAAATGAGAATAATTACGATGAATGAAAAGAAATAGTGGATGCTGTTAATTCGAAAATTACAAGGTGTAATTTCTCGTAATGTGCGATGTGATAAAATGCACGGAACAAATAGAACATTATTTTGTATAAGATTAAATACATATGTCAGAGCGAGATTTAACGTTTTCGTATATTTTGTGTAAAATACTTCTTCAATGTCGGTAATGTATATTTTTCAATGTCTATATAATGTCGACATATTTATATTAATGAGTCTTCATAAAATTTTTGACGCGTGTCTATACCTGTAAAAAAGACTGCCATTATACAATCGCGAATTTACTGCTATAAGAAAACGGATTCTCGCGAATTTAATAAAGAAAATATGAAATCTTCGTCACTATTTTAAAGTAAATTTCGCAATAATATCACAGCTTCTGAATAAACAAAAGAAATCAATTGTATTGTTTCAAAAGTACGTTTCTATATTACATCGCGAAAGTCGTTCACGTTCCAGCTTCATTTCCAATTCGATTTCACTAAGACTTTGAATTATTATCGATTTTGCAGCTGCAATTGGTTATTTAACTTATTTAAGCTCCGGTTTAGATTGTAACAAACGGCACGAGCGAACGAAAAAAGAAACGCAATTAATTCATTACTATATTGACTATATATAAGGAAGGAATTAGAAAAGATTGGGAATTTAATTCTCCATATCCATTTAAAATATAATACACAAAAAGATTTCTATTATTTGCTATACATCGTCATGTAAAAGATATTTTTTATTGAAAGGAACAAATTCACTATATACAAACTAACTGTCATATTTTCTGATCAAATCAATTATTCATGTAAAGTTCCAAGTCCATTTTTCCTTTTTATTATAGAATATAATAATTTTTTTAGTTTATCACATATTAGGCAAAAATTATTATTAATTCAAATGGAACTTTAATAGAATCTAAATTTTAGATTTAATTATTAGAATATTGAAAATTAAGAAATAGCAGAGGAAGTGATGGCTTTTTTCGATATTTTCCGTAAAGATTTTATCTCTAATCTGAATAAGAGAAATGTACTGTTAACGTCTTACATGGTCGTCGTAAATCATTCCGGTATTTATTCCGCTATCATTCGCGGCTTTGTCCTCATGTTTTATCCTCTATAAACACTTAGCTAAAGACAAACACCGAGAGTTGTAAACTCTACAATAGCCTAATAATAATAATAACATGACGACGCTTGTCCGACTCTCGACAAATCGTGGAAGTGCATGCAGCTAGTTATTTTCGCGTCTAGGATAGGATATACCTCCACAGCCGATTTGTTAAGCTGTACGCTTATCTACAAGACAAACTCATCATGAGATAAGTCTAAGCAGCCCTAAGGGAACGTGTGCCGAAATATATTGCGCGAATTGACGATAACACCGTGAGTTTCCTTCCCGCTTCGTCGTCGGAGAAACGCCAGTGCGCAGCAAGCGTGCACACGCCCGGCGGCCGAAGAAACGAGATAGTTGGTGCCATTGCAAGTGAGCTCTGAAACTCGGCTAATCTCCGGGCTAAGTACTATTCCACTGCGGAACACTATTGAAACTCACTCCCGAACAGGCGTTTCAAGAGCGAAATTGTTCATGATTTCAAGCACCATGGCGTTCAAAGCACCGTGAGAAAGAGCTTCCAAATCGATTCTCTTATGTTGACATAATTGATTTCTCCTAATGTTGTCGAAAGAATTTACTCGAAACAATACTCTACTCGAGATAGAATCTTCACACCTGAGAAGCAGAAAAGAGCAAGTCTAAAGTAAAATTCGGTTCTATATCATTGCAATCGGAAAAACAAGCTGATAGTTATGGAATAAAAAATATTCAATGAAGGTTAGATATCACTGAGAAAAAAATACAAGTTAATGGTACAATAAAAAATTTATTGTCATTCCACACGACTAAAAATTAGAATTTTTTTAATAAAGCTTGTTTATATAACACCAAAAAATTTGTTGAAAATAATAAACAGTTTCTTCCTAGCGGAATTTATTAAAACTTGTTTATTCGATCTATCTTGAACATGTTTATTCATAATATATATAAAATGAAAAATCTTTTTAGACATATGTCATAAAAAAGGTGCTTTTGAATTTATGTTCTTCCGCTTCTTAGATATAAATATGTGAAATACTTGACAATGCGTATAAAGATACATGGACAATTTATAGATATCAATTGATATAAAAACAATGAGATTCCGGTAAGAAGACGAGACTTTATCGATACGTCTGAAGATAATTCAGATAAACGACTTTTCAATAGCTACAGAGAGTTCTATATGCGCGCTTTTCGCATATATTTATTTATTGACAGTAACGTTTTTATACCCAGTGACGTACCGACGTGTGAGACGTGTCTGAATCTTTGTGAAAAAAATAGAAAAAAATAGAACCGCGTTTCTTCCTGCTTGTCGGACTAAAGGAAGATGAGTAGCGAGCGATATCGTGCCACACACACCGACACCCTACAATTAAATTTCCGCCGATTAATTCAGTGTGCGATGACATTAAAAGCTTCTTATTGATTGCTTGAAAATAAAATCAGAGTACGTTCGTTACATGCAGGGTACAAACTACTTTTTTTTACAATGAAAGCTAAGATTTTCCAAGAGCGTCAATTTACAAATACACCAAATAACTTGAAACGCATAAATTGCATTAAATGTATCGTCAAAAATAGGTACTTTTTTTAGAAACTCTTTCTCACGAATTCAGCTATATATGTTTGCATGCAGAAAACCTTATTCTTCAGTTTTACTTCGACAGAATTTTAATTCGAGATGCTGAAATTTTCAGTGATGAATATTAAAAGGACTTTCTGTCGAATTTCCAGTGCTTACAAAGTGACTCTACGTCATTCAGAAGAGTCGTTAGATCGCGTGAATATCTATCTTAGCGTGCCTGGGTGACTTTATCGGGTATTCCCCGAATAAGTTGCTATCTCGCATGTGCACTTTTCGTGCACGGCCAGGGCTTTATTAGATATCCGCAGCGAGATCGCAATGGCATACAACCGAAATGCCCGAATGCGCAGAAGCGATAGGCAGTGACACGTGTGCATGAGTGCACGGGATGCAGATGGCAGCAACATGCAGCGATGTGCAATCTAGATGCAGCCCCCGCAGGGATGACTGATCCGCGCGCAGTCATTTGGGCTTAGCAATCCCAGCGCAATACATTGCGGACACTCACATGCACTTACACATCATATACACCCGTACACGTTTTGGTCATAATGCAATAAACATTTGAGGAAGGGGGTTGAAGCAAGATACAATCTAATTTAAAAGTAATAAGCACAAGACCCACATACGTGTCTGATATATAACGGGATAACGGAAGTTAACGCTCATTTTTTATTCATATTCTTTTGAAAAATTTAGACGCAGCACGTGCATAGATATACACTTTGATTTGTATTCCGCGAGGCGCATATCTTTTAAATCACAGGACATTACATATTTTAATAATCACCATACGTGTCGTGCGCTTGAAGCATATAAACGTGCGGTGTGACTTATAATCTTTACTTATCATGACATTTTACATTTATGCATCGGTGATAAAAAATAACCACGCTAATAAATAGATATACTAATATCATAAGGATATTGGATATACTGATATTATTTTGAAAAATAATCGGACGAGAAATATTTTACTCGAGGGATACGTCTGGTTTGGTGAATAATCTTTTGAATTTTTCGGGGTTAGATTAACACAGCGCGCTCTCTCCGAATATCAATACCGGAACATTATTATTACACCCAGCATGATCACAATACCGCGTTCGCTGCCACTCGATATCCTTCTCGGTGGTTTATCGCGCATCCCTTGGCGCTGCGTCGAAAATTGCGGCGTGCAACGTCGAAGATAAACGGCGCGGTGCATAGCGCGTGGCGTGTATGCACGCTCGTGTGCTCGCACACGTTATTTATATTCGGGTGCCACGCGTGCACCACGAGACCGGCGATATTGCCTTTCTCGACTGAAAGGGAGTAAAGCCGTGGGGTACATCGGAGAGCTAGCCGCCGTCGCGCCGCGCCGCCGCGGCCCCAATCGACAATACAGATTTCGGAAATTAAAAGCTTCCTGTTTCGCGCATACGAGACGCGGGACTCGGTCATCGCCTCTTTGCGGAAGTTGTCCTTTAACTCCGCTCGAATCAGCGCGAACCGCGGAAATGGTGGAACGAACAGAGTAATACACTTCAGTCTCGATGCTAAAGAGATAGCTGAATGAAGTAACCTTTTATGAAGATATTACTTGATATTACTTTCAATTTGTTCCAATATAATTCTTGATAAATCTCATTTTAAAAAGAAACTAATATATGTTAAATTGTACGCAACATATACACTACCGTGCAAAAGTTTGGAAGTACTACTAAAAAAAAAAAAAGAAACAGTGGTGTACGGTTTGAGTTTCATGGTTTGAGTAAAATGTAATAAATATGAAAATAACAATTTTATTATATTTTACTCAAACCATGAAAACTTATTCTTTTATAACAGAACAATGGCATTGCATGTTCACTCGATAAAATTTTTTAAATAAAATACTCCCTTGGAAAATGACTAGAAACAAATGATACTGTGTTGAATAGTTAAAGTTTTCATATGACATTTTTCTTTGGAAGTATTAGAGCATCACTGTTTTGTCTTTCTTAAAAAAGCACTGCTTCCAAACTTTTGAACGGTAGTGTACATGTCGAGTAATAAAATACTAAAATATTTTGCTGATTAAAAATGTTAAAATTTTAATTAACGATATTTAACAAATTTTTAAATCAATACGCCGATTTTTTCTTAATGTTTTTACCAATTTTTGTATCCGAGTAAAAAATGATCTGGTTTCTTATAATTTTATAACATTTCATATTTATAGATATGTTAATTGTTTTGATGAATGCATGTATATCTTGATGTATGTGAAATTACAAGATCCTATCTTTTCTCTTTTAATTAATTATAAAAACACAAACGCGAGCTTAATGAAGCTAGTAGAAACAGTCTTTTACCAAAGTGCTCAAATACACAAATAGTCGAGACGAGCGATTCTCTAAAGACGGTTCCGATGCTATTATTCCAATTTATAGTGTGTCTACGGAACTAGGCGAATGCTGAGCGTCGATCTGTGACGTTGATCGGTGCACGCGATTCATCTGCGCCCAACTTGGTACCGCAACTTCGGAATTCGGGAATACTTTTATATCGTTGGTGTGCACGCTGTATGTTACACCGATACGCGTCTACAAATCGCAGCATCACAGTGACTGCTCTTTGTTTTAACGCCATTTTGCCGGAGATATATGTGATTAAAGAGAGAAACATGCGCGTATTCATCAATGATTTATGTACACGTAAATTTATATTATACACGGAATGTACGTTACTACGCAATCAATCGCGTTTTTTTAATAGATGATAGAACTTGATAGGATTTAATCTAATAATAAAATGAAATATGTTACGGATTACTCTAAAGAAATATTCTAAAAATCTTGCAATATTATATTATTAATTAAAACTTTTTTAATGTTTAATCACGTAAGTCAATCCTATTGATAAGCTTAATCTTTAAAATTATTTTTAAAAATTAGTCTAGTAGAGCTAAAAAAGTATAAAATTTATAGACATAGCAAACGAAAGTAGAGGAACGTTAACTAAATATATATGGTACATTGTTTTAACGTGCTGAAGAATATACTATTGTTTCTCTCAACAATCTATTCAAGATTTCTGACATGTGCCATGTCATCTGATATGAGTGTCATCTTCGTGACGAGATTTGTATACTGGTGCGCGCTAAATTTGTCCATCACCAGTATTAATACTAGTAAACTATATGAATAACATAGTAATATAGAATACACTTATAATGTCGCCAAAATTGCATGCCAGTAATGAACTCTGATTATTAAAACCTTCTTGAAATTTCAAAGACCGATTGATTATAAAAAAAAAAATTTTTACTAATCAGATAATAAATAATAATAAACGAATGAACAGAAAGCATCGCTGCCCTGATTATCACTGTCCTTTCAGAAAGAAAAGATTGCAGATAATATAAAAATATAAAAAACATCTGTAAGATATATATGTAAAGAACGTGCAAAAGAGATTATTTGCATTTTTTTAGACATAGAAATACAGAGCACATGAGAGTAACAGAAATAAAAAAAAATATATGAAATGGGGTGGGGGGACACGCGACGAGCCTCCGAAGGTTGAACGTCGAAGGCCCGAGGGAAAAATCGTTCCGACACCGGAGAAGCTGAAGAAAATAGTTAGGCACTTACGACGTCGATTATTTGCATGAGCGTGAGGCCGAAGCTCAGCACGAGGGGGTCGGACTCGTTGCTCACCGGCCGCTCCAGCACGTTGTACGCGTCCAGCAGGTCGTTCAGCAGCCTCTTCTCGTGGAGACCGCCACTTACCAGCCCTGTGTGCCCAATCACAATCAGCAGTCAGTGAGAAGTTGCGCGCAATCAGTTACGACGATCTCCCTAGTCCTTCGTCGCCGACGTCGCATCGCCTCGCTTCGGGGAAAATGCAAGAAATGGGAGCGGGATGACGCAGGAATAACTACCCTCTCTTTCTCTCTCGCTTTCTCTCTTTCTTTCCGTTCTGTCCGAGCAACGTTTATCTTCTTGAGACTGCGCGAGTCCAGATCTACCCTATCTACCTACCTATATCCCATCGCTTCTGTAGCCACCCCAATCCCGAGTTCTCGACTACTTCTCGCGAACACACAACTTCGCGAACACACACTCTTTCTCTGTCTCTGCCTCCAAGCCTTCGTCTCTCTTTCCCTATTTCTCTTTCCTCATGTCTCCGCTTGTTACCTCTGTCTCCTTCCCTCTCTAAGTCTCGTTTTTCCCCCCATCTTCGTCCGCTTTCTACCATTACGACCTGCAGTTTATCTTTCTTGAATAAATCACCCCTTTTGTCTCTTTTCCTTTAGACTACGCTGCCGCTTTTTTTATTACACAGCATTTCCTCAGTTCTGTCTCTTCTCCTTCGCTCTTTCTATTTATTTTTAACTTTGCCACTTTCTCTCTCTCTCTCTCTCTCTCTCTCTCTCTCTCTCTCTCTCTCTCTCTCTCTCTCTCTCCCCTCCCTCTCTCTATATGTACCCATTAAGTATATTACATATAAACGTTTTGTTTGGTCAAAGTACGAATTTGTGGTTTATAAAGTTTAGGAACTTTCAAGTAATTCGTTGGGGTTATTAATGACTTAAAAGTTTCTACATCTTAACGTGTTTATTACCTGAGGAAACTCGATATATATTTAATCTCGTAATTAACACACTTTACAAGAATGACTTGAAAATTTTATATGTAATTATATATAATCTTCTCTCTTACGTACATTTTCTTATTTGCATTTGGATTTGGAAGTTAAATAAAATGCATTTATTATTGCTTTCATTTCAGGAAAACATATCGACGGAACAGCATATAAATATAACTTTTAGCTGTCTAAGTATTAGGAATTACTATACTTATAGCTGATCGTATTAAAAATTCGCTCTCTAATAATTAATAAGTATAACAAGCCGAGCTCAATGGATTAATCAGATTAATGCACAGATTAGTGAAGTATTTGGGCTTGTAAATAGCTAGTCGATGTATCGAGGACCTGATACTTGGGCTAAAGTTTCATATTGCGGTAGGAGTTTATCGACACTTATCGACATCTCAAGGAGTAAGATACCGTAAAGTTGAACCAGCTTAAAGCCGAACAAGTGTAACACGGTAACTTTTCATCAATCAAAATTTACGCGAAGGGACAATGTCGAAATATCTGCATGTTTTTGACAATATCCTCGTTTTTATTTAATCTTTGGCAAATTTGCTATATTTAATATAGAGCTAATGAAAAGATTCGATGATTATCAATATCTCAATAATCGAATCTCAAAATAAAATAATATTTGAAGTAAAAACGAGTTGAAAATTATGTAAAAATTCTTTATCTTTATTTTTTATTACATATAAAAAGTACGAATGTCTTGTCTACCGAAGTAAACAGCATTCTCTTTAGTTCGGTATCTGCAGTCGAAAGAAAGTGATACCCGTAATATTTATATATATTAACAATTAAGAACAATTGAAATTAACGCAAAGTCCTGTTCTCACAGCTTATAGAATTGCCATTTGACAACTGTAAGATTTTGCTGTACTTCGTACTCGTATCGTTAGCATTTACGCTTCCTCGCGTGTCTATCCGCTGGAGGACGAACAGAATTTGCATTACATATATGCAATTTACATTGTAGGTCGCCCACAAAAATCGCAACAAAGGCGCAAGGATGTGAATTTAACCACCGCAAAGCGAATCCGCAGACAGGGACCAGAAAAAAAATACGCATAATTAAAGCACGAATGTTCGTGCTGCATAAGTTTCTTTTATAACGAGCACGGGTAACAATCGTGAGCATGTGGTAAGCATCGTGATAACAATTGCATCTCGGAATAAGACTCCTTGTATATAATGCAGTCTGCGGAATATTATCGAGGCACTATACATATAAGAGAAAATTAACTTAAATTATCTTTGTATTATTTCAGTATGAAAGTATTAATATACCTGCCATAATAATAAATATAATTGTCAACCAAATCGGATTGCGATTTGTAGACAGAATTAGATTATATTGTTTGTTATACATAGAGATAATGTTGAATTATTTTGCAGTATTATACATTATAATTATATAATGAAGTTATGAAATCAATGTGACATATTGAGTTACTCTACTGTATTTCCGCTAGTTAATAATTCTGAGAGAGAGATATCCTTTCTGTTGAGACAATGATTTCGTAAAAGATCTACCTTACTTTGATAAAATTTACGACTGTGATAAAAAACATTTTGGAAAAATGTGCGCAATTAAGAAACCAAAGTTTAATATTACGTTTTCATCAGCTAGCAATATTCTTGTTTGACTCTATCTTTATCTCTATTTCACGAATGCAAAGTATTAGATAAGACTGCATTTCCTCTGGCGACTGGCGACATCTTGTCGTACCCTCTTGCGGAATGATGAAAAATGTACGTGCTAGTTTCTTCCTGGTGCTTTCGAGAAATTCTCGTTATTCGTCCAGCATCGTTCCATTTCTGTCGTGCATGTAACGAAAACGCCACGGTGTAAGCCAAATTGTAAAATTGTTAGACATACGGCATCCTTGGGAAATACGGTGGATAATTGAATTCATGAATGTTAAAGAAAGAAGGAGTGGGACAAACACGACTTCAAGATTTCACCGAGATACCGCGTATATAAAGTTCGCCTCTACGTTTATGAAAAATTTCTGCAGAGTATAGAATGCAAAGTACAAGAGTAGAAATGCAGTTGATTATTACATAAATGAGCTAAAAGATAAATAAAGCAAACAAAATTGAGTTTGCAAATAATAAATTTCTTCTCTAATTACTTGCATTTTAAACTTTATCTTAATTATTTGAATAGTAATAACAAAGTGTCAAATAATTTTTATCAATATACCAAAATCTCAATTTTTAAATATATTTCAACTGCAATTTTCTTATAAAATAGACTTTCTTATTTCTTATAAAATTATTTTTGATAAAATAGACTTTCAATTTTATACGTTGCAGAATGATTTATCTCTTAATTAATAAACAATTAGTCTTTACTTTAAAATACAAAAAATAAAATTTTTATTTTTTATTTCTAAACTTTAAGTAGAAGAGTTCCTGATATTTCAATCACCTCGACTGAATCGCTCGACATTTCTTATCCAAAGTTTAAGCTGCAGCTTAACGATAACATTTATCATTCGGGATGGGCAAGACCTTTAAGTTTCATACGCGGCCATTCACACGAGATTCCACGGTTACGGTCGCGCGATGCATTTTATTCCGTTTTTCGGAAGATCGACCGGTTTTATGACGCCAAGCGCGCGCGGAACGAAGAAAAGAATCGCTGACACACCCAGACATTACCTGATTTTATCCGGAGAATGAATTTCAACCAGAAATGATCGCGAAAACACACGTCTATGAATATATATATGCTGGATTCGGAGAGCGCGCTATTAGCGCTATTTGTTTATTCTATCCTTGTTTTACACCTGATGAGCGACAAAGATAGAATGATGCAATAGCGCTAACAGCGCGCTCCCCGAACGCAGCCATAATATCGCGTCTTGATGATGTGAATTGTAGATCCTGGATAGCCGTAAAAAGATCTTAATCTTGTGGCCATTACTATTCTACATTCTCGTGTTTATTTATTTTATTAATTAGGTACATATATATCGAAGAAAGAATTTTATCTCTCCAAACTTTCGTTATCTTTTTATGAAAGAAGGATATATACAAAAATAAATTTATATAATTATTTCAAAATCTTTTTATTGCTGTGTAGTTTTTATAAATATCTAACTATCAGTTATTAAAGTTGAAATATGATAATGTTGCAAAAATTAATAATAAAGCAGAATATTCACAATTGTAAGGAATGAAATTAAATTCGTGTACATTTGTACAAGTAATTGAAGCAAATTATTTTTATCTTGAAAAGATAAAAGAGAAGAAGGGTATTTTTCTTAATAAATTCTTAGACGATCTACGAATTCACAAGGAAGATATTAATAAGACTTCTGCGTAAAGAAACCGAGGCCGGCTTTCACACAATTCTTATCAGGATTTGAATTGTGGTAAATGCGGGACTCGACAGTATATTCCTCTCGAGGCATAAATAAAGATCACGTCGGAAGCCATAATCCAAGATTACCGCGTAAAAAACAATTTGAAAAATGTTTTCGGGAACATTTCTTCGTCAGGACAGTGACATTTATGAAAATTTTACATTCGCTCAAAAAGCGCTCCATTACGCACGACACACGATATATTACCGTATTATCGAACGGCAGATGTCAAGAGATGAACGCACGTGATTTCAACGAATCTCGAAATATCATTTTGCACTTTTTTTCCACTTGACAAAATAACAACAACGAGTTTTTGAAATATCAGGCTCCGACTTACATCATCGTGGACAATTGTTTTATATTACTGCAAATTACTCGAACGACTGAATAAAAAAATCAAGAACATGTGAATTTAATGCTTCGTCGAACAAATGGTCTTTTATTCATCATTTTACGTAGCTGAACAAGCGTTCGAATTTTTTTTAACATGACTTTTTGTACCTATCGATAAAAAAAGGCATCGTCATGGTAACGCACATACGAGATAAATCTAAGGCTATAAAATGTCCATGCCCGTATCTTATTCATGCCGGATTTTCGCCATAAATCTATACCCCCATAAAATCTGCGATAAGGCGACAAGCAATAAAATATCATGGAGTTGCTAAGAAACTTTTTCCCTCGTTAGACCCTCGTCACGTTTCGCGATTGATATATGGAAATCTAATGGAAAATGCAGCGATGTAACTTTCTTGTTAATAATATTACGGTACAAATCTACAAAATCCCGCAAAATAATTAATTGTATGTGAATAATTAGAGTTTAACAATTTGAAATTACAATTGTAATACCTTTAAATTTTCCTGAATAGCGCATCGTGAAGAATTTCGAGAATGTGAAATGTAATGATAGAAGCAAACACATAAATTGAAGTACGGTCTCAATTTTCCACTCGTGCTTCACGTACTGGCGGTCCCACAATAAACATAGAAACGACCATATCGTACGTCTCTCATTGTAGATAACGCGACCATCGATTCACTTGCAGAAAAGTGCATACATTGTACATCGCGAAAACAATGTCTTTTCAATCTACTTTTTTTTCCACGCGTTGTTCTATTCACCTCTTCGAAAGGAGAAATTGTTATCGTTACGATACGCGTTTACGCCATAATTTTACATCAAGTTTTCATTGAAAACTTGAAGAATTTACATACGCAATCTCCTGCGAACCTCCTTTATCTTCATATTCATATTTTTTCTAAATATTGCATTTTTAGACGGAAAAGACGGTTTTGCTGAACTATCTAAAAATTTAGCTTACAGATCTGAAAATAATTTTGTTGCGTGCCATCAAAATAATTATGTAGAACACTCGAATTGATTGCTAAAATGTCAAAATTTTTTACAGCACTATTATCATACTTCAGCGATCTATTATAATTATTTCGATGGTGCAACAAAATTATTTTTAGATCTGTATCTAGCTAAATTTTTAAATACTTCAGCAAAACCGTTCTTTCCGTGTATTATTCATATTTAACATAATATTTTTGCGCTTCTGAATACTAGATAACTTACTAAAATATAACAAAAAGTAGTTTAGTTTTAACACTTTTATTGGGAAATTTATATACTTCGTTCTCTCTCTCTCTAAATATGCATTATATTATATTTTAACTCTCTTTCATCAAGTTGCCGGGTTACATTGGATAATATTAACAATAACAATATTGGCTCAATCAGGAATTTGTTCAACTTAGGAATTAGGAAAATAAAAAATTATTCCTCAATTATCTCGTAATTTTAATATCAAGTTAACTTTGTTTTAAACTTACTTTATTTTTGAACAAAAAATCCTAATTACAGACAGGATTTAGCGTTGCCGAGATCTATAATATTACACATCGAGATATATAATATTTTATAAAAGAGATTAAAAAATTGTAAAAATGTACACGCGAATGTGTTAATTAAAGAAAAATTGGGTGAAACGGAATTAATTCTGATACTCTATCATATATAGATATATGAAATTTACGCGAATTGCACGGGTATTTCCGAGACTTCTCGAACGGTATTGTGGATGTCCGCAAATGCCATATAGAGTACGGAATAATTGGAATATCACAATGGGCGTTGTGCATTGCGATCGCGGCAGATAAGGGTCAATGCGAATCGATCTTATATTACAACGACCGCGTGGGTGATTTCGTATACGGATGCTCGTATTCCGCGGGGTTTACCCTGACATTTGGGCCTGACTTTGCGGTTAGTTTACACGCAGATTCGCCGTTGGGACGCAGCAGCCAGCAGTCGTTGGCGCTCAGCTGCGTCGGCCGACATAGATTACAGTCGTCATACTAAATGTCACAACCGATTATGGCGCGAGACATAATGTTGCATTCGCGTGAACAATTGCTCGACCCTTATAAACAGAGTTTGCAGGATGACAAATTTCTCCATTCAATTGCAATTGCGAGCGACTCGAAAATCTCTAATTTCAAATGTGCAGGCAGAGTGTTCTCCTGCGCGTAGAATTAAATAATGATAATCCTGATATTTAATTTTTGCCAAATATAAGAAAGACTTACAGCTTCAGCTATAAGTCTAAATGTGAGTAAGGTCCATCGTGATCTCGAAGATTACGAAACGATTGGTTTTACAGTACTTGAAAATGACCGATGTAGACGACTGTCTTGCGTAGAGTTTTCGGTGTTTACGTTGATAATGTCAAATGAATGGAGCAATCCATTATTGAACTGCACTTGGAAAACTGAAAGTTTTGCTGACGTATATTGATACATCCGTTATTGAACCTTTTCAGTTGTTCTAGCGTAGAAGAGAAACTTATTCCCGAAGTTGGTCCGATATTGCAATAACATCTTATATACGTGCTTATGACGCACATCAATGCGTCAATTTTCACTGGCGACATCGACAAGCGCTGTCGCAAGAACAATGGAATTTACATGTAAACTGAATAAACGGTAATTTAGAATTTCGAATCGCAATGGCATCACTCTCGTTATACCTTGCATAAAAGATGCATGTGAATAATTTACCATACTTTTAATTGAAATAATTCGGATTTTGTTGATACTATAACTTGTTAGAAGAAAAAAGAAAGGATTTTATTTGTGTTTCGCACGGTAAACTGCGAGAACCATGCAGGGTCAGTTCTCTGGTTGTCGCTATATCGACAACACTATTTAATACCGGCGCGATTCGATCGCGACAATAAAATAGCCTGGGTTTCGAGAGCTGCGTCAACCAGGCGGTCGATTAATCGCACCGTCCAATTGCGACCAGCACGCTTAATTGTCACGATTGCGGTCGATTTGTTTAATAAATCACAATCGGTGATTCGAACTCGCGCGATTGCGTTAGCATCTCATTACTCTCGCAAACATCTGTAATGAGCCCATGATAATTGAGTTTCGAGGGGCGCGTTTTCGTCCACGAGACATATACGTACCCCAGCGGATTCATTCATAGGTCAACACCTATCGTTATCGAGAACGTACCTATGATATGTCGTGCTCCAGAAGCACGACATAATGAAGGCTTGTTACGTGACGCAACCGTAGTTCGTCATCGACGCGATTACTAATTAACTCGATTATTACTTTTTAATCGCGAAGCTGCACGTGGCAGACTTATCTACTAGTTTGACGCCTGTATTGTTGACGTCGGTCGCGCATCAACGATTCCCGGCTGATTTCACGGAAATTAAATTTGTTTAATTGCGAGCATTTCAATTACATTCCCGCCTCTTACATTCTTGACCGATAAATGTTGTTCTTGCTCTCTTGATCAAATTATATTAGATTGGTTATATAGATTATATAGGTCATATAAGTTATATGTATAGATTGGGTAAAATATATTTTTTATTAAAAAAATTTTATAGATTTTTTACTCAAATAATTTAATCACTTTTGATGAAATCGACTATATTGTATAAAATAATTATTAGATCGTTCCAAATAAACCGGTAATTTAATTTAAAAGAAATCTTCCTATCGCGCAATCCTAAAGCTTCCGTACAAACTGTAAATTTTTGTTTCTACTGCGCTAAACTGCAAATCGAAAGTTTCAAATCGATTAAAATTTTTCTCATTTCTCCGTTGATTAATCTGAAAATTGTATCCCGGATGTCGCATTCTTGAACACGAATTATTTACGATCACACGTACGCAAATTAAAACGAGATCGACTAGCTGTGTTCCGATGGAATGAACAAAATGTAAAGACCATAACAATTCGGATTTTTCATTGTCTTTCTCGTTATCGCGGTTAGCGTCAATCTGACAAGCTTTATTTCGATCAATTTCTAAAAGATCTTAGTATACAAGGGGAAGATATTTGTAGGAGATAGCAAACACGATTTGAATCTGATCTTTCCCAGGATAGTTGAATTCCTCCTTGGGTTATCTTCTTAGTAAGCATAGGCACCTCGGAATACTTCTCCAGCCAAGTTCGTGGCTCGTATACGGAATTCTTGCCAGCAAACTTGAGCCTTTACCACACGGCGATCGAGTTTGCCTCTCGACGATGAGATCGCGCGTCTAGAGGACGTGAATGTTCTCCAAAGTAGATTTCTCGCTATTGGCCTCAGGTGACTAGAGTCAGGTGACTAGCACAATATGTGAATAAGCAAGCGTAGAAGTGCTTCACTTTAGAATCTAGAACAGCTCGCTGAGATTTCTAAGTTTATAACTACGTCTAGAGAAATGTAAAAGTAATTATACTCTAGTACAGTATTTATAATTACAAATTAAAAGAAAAACAGTTGTTTATCTTCAATTCATTCTGTTTCGCGTTTTATTCGTGAAAACCTTGACCATATCATTGAAATCGCAATCGCGAGATGAATAAGTATTTGTAACGCACCGGCTTGTTTCGCGTGATTTCGAATTTTTGATGGTGCAATTATGACCAATTTGATTTTAATCGTATACAAGAGGCTCTATAGTTAAACAAATCCAAGCGATAAACAAGTTGTTGTAATTACGAGCTTCATCGTCGCCCCATCAATTGTGCCAATTATAATTACAACTTGACGCCAACTCGCACGCTCTTTTGGCGTTAATTAAACACGCTCTATTTATATTGATGCAAACCAAATTTTCGCGAACAACTCGGTGGCCTTTTCTAACTTTTGCGCCGCGTTACCTCGCAAACCGAGTTGTCGATTAATTTAGAATTAGTCAACGGAGCACGCAGATGTTCATTGACCGTTGCGGTGGATATTATATATGTTACAAAATTCGAAAGCAGCTCGAACTATTTAGATGAACTTTCAGCTTTTCAATTAGTAAGTTCCATTCGTAGAACTGAAAGCGGTATTAATTTGAATTGACCTGCGAGAAACTATATTGCATTTTAAGCGACTCAGCGCTCCACGATATTGATCGACGAGGAATTAGAGCAAAACTTGAAATTCGTCAACAACAAATGTTTACAATGCGCATAAATTAAATTTTATTATTTAACTTACAGTTTAACATTGGGGCGAGTAATAAATAATTACTTCTTACATCTAATTTTAAGTATCTTGCATGGATAATTTTATTTCTTTATTTTCCTCTTACTTTTGTGACAAACTTACTAATAAATCAGATAAGAATAGGTCAAGGAAGACGAAGTAATTTAAAGCAACATTTATTAGATTGCAAATCCTATTATATGCAAATTTTCCTTTGTGATTTCCTCTTGTCGACTTATATACGCAAGTTCGAAAATCCGTTGTAATTTCCCTTGTTGCACAGCACACGAAAAGCATAAAGCATTGTAATCCATAAAACTACTACCGCGCGCAATCGCGACAGGAAACGTTATCATTTTCTACTTGCATCGTATAAATATGAAACACACGCATCATATTTCTTATGTTATTGCATCATTGTTTTACATTTCCGAAAAAGTGTGTTTTTACTGCAAGAACGCTGCATGTTAACCAGAGATCCAAATTCTATGAACGTACACGGAGAGAACGGTTTTGCTGAATAATTTTGTTGCACCATCAAAATAATTATAGTAGGTCGCTGAAGTATGATAATAATGTTGTAAAAAATGTTGACATTCTAGCAATTAGTTTGAGTGTTCTACATAATTATTTTGATGCGGTACAATGAAATTATTTTCAGATCTGTATCTAGCTAAATTTTTAGATACTTTAGCAAAACCGTTCTTTTCGCGTACATAATACACTTGTTTAACAATTATACATATATAATTAAAATATCTGATTCTTTATATTGTATAAATTCTTTAAATTCTTTAAATTCTTTCTTAATTATTTTTCTAAACGTTCTGCACGTTTCTCCGAAAAGGAGCTCGAATGTAACATGAACCAAATTAATTCCGTTCTCGTTAGTGTGATGTTTGCATGGGTGGTTTGTGACCAGGAACCGATCGGCTTCATTGCCGTTTAATTACTTCCGGGGCGGATAGTTTCGATTGTCGATGGCACGACGATTCTCGAAGGTATGGCTAATGAAACAAGCCAACGATAGTGTATTACTCTTAAGCGAACAATTCATGTGTTTTGCTTAACATAATTTATCATAACAATTTACGAATAAAATTTACGAAAATACAGAAGTAATAAAAGATAAAATAAGGAAAGGTTTTATTAAGACAGAAATATAAAGAAAAACATGTACGCGTGTAATTTCCTTTCTTTTCGATAAATATAACGATTAATTGATCAAAGTATTTAAGAAGTGTTATTGCATCAATCTGTTTCTTTAAGATATATCTTCTCGTTTTGCATAATCGCAGTTCTAACATTCTGGATTTAATAAATCCATCGCAACGTCTGTCGTGAAAGGTGCACTCGTGTGGTTAATAATTTAATAACGTAGCATCTCTCGTCCAGCGAGATTATAAACGCAATTTACGTCTTCAGTAATGCGTGACGATCTGAAGAGCGGCTCCAGAGACCTTCGTTCTCTGAAAATCCCACGGGATTTAGACGTTAAATACACTGGCGGCGCGCCGCCGCTTGCGAAAGGGAAGTCCCGCCGTTAAATAAACCGGCCGAAACGACTGTGCGCCGTTTAATCGTAGCTACGCTATTGTATCGCGTGCCACACTTGATAAAATTACTACAATTATGAGCGCCGCGCCGACCGAACTTGATCGGTTCCCGACTAACGTTCACCGGTAATTGATTTTTAACGAGTTCAACGATTCCATCGATGAGGGTTCTCATAATGCGCATGCAAATATTTTCGCAAACGAATTTTGAGCGTGAATCCTAAAATATGTAGAATAGAGCGATAAATAAAATATTTAGAAAAGCAACAAACGTAAATTCTTTATTTTTTTTTTAAGATTTACGATAACAAAAGTTTTCACACTTGCATTTATTATGTGATAAATTATGTTTTATGCCAAAATATAAATTTAAATATGTATAATTTTATGTCAAAATTAAATAAAAAATTCTGGACATTAATTTTGTTAAATATTTTTGATTGAAGTTAGCCTGCAATAAAATCCAGAACAAGATAGTATTTCTAACTTAATATGCAGACCATTAATTTTGTGCTTCTACATTTCCCATGTTATTTTACATCTTTAGTTTACGGAAGTCTGCACGCGCAACACGACATTGGATTACAATTGATCATACTTTCTAATAGAAGTAGAATTTGCAGATATCCGTTAAATTGGGCCATCAGAGGAATTATAATTATCTATTTTCATCGACGCGGGTAGATGGAATTTCGCGAGCATGTCGTGGAAAGCCATTACATTTTCGTCCGCCCTGTAATCGGAAAAATGTTCATCCACTATGACTACGGGATAATATCCGCGTCGTATCTATTCGAACAAAGAGGACAATTCTCTCAGGACATTCAAAAGAGATCGAATTGAATTGACGCCGGGATATGATCGTTGTATCGCGATTCGATTTTATTACAATATAGCGTTTTATCGTACGCGATAGCGATAATAATCATTTACATAGCTTTTGAACACACTTTGCAATTTTTTTCTCAACACAAAGCTTATATTTAAATTCTTCGTCGTTCTACGAAAAACGATTTTTAACTGTCAAAATAATCCGTGCAACATAAAACTCGCGCGTATATACGAGTAACGATATTATAATTTGCGACGATTCACTTCGTTCAAAAACTCTGCAGAAAGCAAATAAAGTTCTGTTATAATGTTTGCCCAATTTTTATTCGCGTTTGTTAAGTAACGTTGAGAACTTCGGCTGTTTCAATTAGCGCAAGATCTCGTTCAATCGACACCTCGAGCACGCAATGGAAAACGGCCAAGTATTTTATCGACTAGGTGACCCTAAAATTTCACTTCGCAATGACTTCCTGGTATATCGCGCGCGTATCTATGGCGCAATAAATCATCAGCCGCTTTTCAGTGTTGCGCAACCGGGCGAGCTTTAACCGGTGTGGGCACGGATATTACTTCAGAATTCCGCCATCGGTGGTAAGTTTGTCCTTTCAGCGGCACTGTAGTATCGATCACAGTTAGCGGCGGGTTCACGAGCCTCCATTCGCGGCGAGTATAATTCAAAAATGTTCCCAGGCGGTTTAAGATGGCAGCAACCGTTTACCACTAGCTAATCACGAACGTAAAACATATTTAATTGACAATAAAGTTAAATATTTTACCGCTGTATAACACATGCAAAGTAATAAGTGACCTGTGAAACGATCGATTCCAAATTCACGAAAGAAAATGTGTACAAAATAAACAAGCTACTTTTTTATCATATATATTCTACCGTGTAAGAAAAAGGCATACTCAACATCAGATTACCGTTTTATTTACTTGATCTTTTAGCGTTATTTTATATATACTTAGTTTTTATAAAAAGAGGACGATATTCGAGTCCCTTCATCCTATTTGCATTTTTATCGCACGAATTATACGGAAAAGTGCTACCTATGTCGACAATATTCGAGAGAAACGCTGCAATGAACCGTTTACTGAAAGAATTAGCGCCACGTGCCACGCTCAAGTTGTACGTAGTACCAAAAAATTTCACGCTCCAATTACCATCGTGGCGGATAGGATCCGTGACTACACGCACTCGGTGCTCTTCAATAGTTTGCATATCGACGCTATGGTTAATGGCTGCAAGTAACGAATTTTTGTAAATTTTGACAAACAAAATTTTGTCAAACTCGCGGAAAATTCTCGTTTAAAAAATATGTACAGAAATTCGCTAGTTTGCAAATACATCCGTATAGCACGTTATAAAATTAATATTATACGTTGAAATCAAGTTTTCTTCACGCGATACATAAAGTGTGAAAAGATGGATGTACATTTTGCGAAGAAATTAGATCGCATTCTCATACATAGCATCGTACATACAAATGGGGTGTTATAAAAAACCAAAAATTAATTAACTTAATTTCGTTAAAAAAGAAAAGAGTTAATAGCATCCATTTTATACAATATAATTATGATATATTTAAATGACTGCTATATTTCCTTATTATACATATATATTATAATTTTAATTAATGTAATTAATGTAATAGTTTAATTAATGTAATAGTTTAATATAGTTGTAATGTGAACTTAATTTCTTATATTTCCTTCTACATTTAATTATTATTTTAATTGACACTTTTACAGTGAGGTTTTATATTCATAGTGAGACCCGTCAATCTTTCAACGTATGTACATTTATTTACGAGAAAGCCTTTTAGCATGTTGCAAGACAAGTCGTTGTCAGCAAAAATCAGCATAGCCGGCCAAAAAACGGGGAACTTTCCGCTCGAAGGAAAGATACGGATGTAGAACGAGGACGCGCAATTTAATTCCGGAAGCAAGATTGAATCTTGCAACGTATGTGCCACAAGATGCACCGCCTTGCGTTACACCCGTTACATGCAGTTACATATTGTACGATACCGTAAACACGGCTTGCGATACCGCCCTACGTAGCACGAGCAATAGCACGTAGTACCATAAATAGTTGCGCTAGATATTTTTTGTAAATAAGTAGTGAAGAGTTGCGCAGCACTTTTGTAACTAGAAAATCGCCGCATAAAAATGGAGAGAGAGAGAGAGAGAGAGAGAGCTGTTGTTTTATTCATTGTAGACGGAGGACTAAGAACTTCCAAGGAAGTATCAGATTTTCGAAAAAATATTAAACTCCTGGAAACTTGGAAAAGAACTTTTTATCTCTATCTTCTCAGCCACGTATTCATTCTTTCTTCGCTTTCGCCTTTTAATATACTTCTGCACAATTAATGATATATATTTCTATAACTTATTCTTAAAAAAGCATCATATTTTATAAATTATTAATTGTATGTTTAATTTGCAGAATGAAAAAAAGATTAATAAAATATTATAATTTAATATTTTGCTTTATAGTATAACGGAGTAGGAAAAGACTAGATTATTTTGCCGGTTTACGTTCTAATAGTTCTGTCCCAATAAACTCGATCAATCGACCTGGACATTTGTACGAGTAAGAACAGTTATTCGGCAATAACGGCAGTGCGATTTATCGTTGTCACGTGTACTTCGAGGCAAGTCGCGACGCGATATCTAATGCGACGAGCGTGCAAAAATGATTGAGGACCTCCACACACAAACGTCACGGAAATATTATCTATCCGACGAGGTGTTCGATGATATCACGTGCGGTCTTTGCGAATAAAACACACTCGTATTATGAAGAGCTTACGCTCGAGATAATATATGTGTTACACGCTAACACATACCTCAAGGAAAAAGAAAATCGCGGAGAAAGCGCTGCTGCGCATTACAAGTAAAAATAAACTCATCGAAGGTTGATAAATTTTTTTCCCGTCGCTTGCATCCTAACGTTACAGAACGCTGTTAATCATGTCACGTGGTGACGCCACGTGTAAAGACGACCATACAATGCGGTGTATTCTCTAAAATACTTATACTTCATATTTAATATTTTCCATTTTAAACGGCAAATATTAAAATTTTCATTTTAAGATAATAATAATTATAATAAATTATATAACGTGCGTTTTATCGCATATCGCATACGACAGACGCAGAAAGACCTAATCCAGCCGATATCAAACGTCGATACGCGTGATTGTTCGGTCGATTTTCATTTCCTTTTTGCTTCGAGAACGTCTCGTGCTTGCTGAATATCACTCTTTTTCTTATTAACGCGATTATCCGAGGCGTAACAGCTTCTGTGTAGATGCGATTTCCTACGTGAACGTTCGCCAGGACATAAACTTGTACTATAATTATCGCCATAATCCGAGGTATTGATTACGTGGCGTGTACAGAATCAATAACCATCACTACATTATGGCTGATGGCCGTTGATAGGGAACCATAAACGATTTACAGCGCATAATGAAGGAGGACTTTTACGCTTTAGCCGGTAAGAAGATTTCGAATTTCGTGCTTTCACAATAAAATTACAGAACTTATGTCATATGAGGTATTTTGAATTATGGAGCTTTCTAGTAGATTGCCTTAATAGACTCTGCTAATTTAACAACAAACATATTATGTAATATCCGTAGTGACCCGGTAACATTAGCCAAAAACCTTCTTTCATCATTTTAAAACATCGTTCTAGTTTTGTTCCCATTGTTCTAAATACCGATTGTCATAAATAAAGATAACGAAACGATAAAACGCCGATACGAATGGACTTGAATTCAAAATTATACATTGCAACATTCTTTAATATAATAATTTTCCCTTTTCGTGAGTTATTAATAATGAAAACTATATTTGCATATTACTTGTAATTTTATTATCTCCGTAATTATATATATTAAATTTTTAAACACTCGAGATGTTTTTTTAGTAAGTGTTCTTTATAATTACATAAATTAACCAAAACTGTGCTTGTGTATAACACAAAATTAGCTAAATTACCGCATCGCGCAAAAGTATATCTGTATGTGATACGGAATGTGTGTGTTGTGTCCGGCAACACGATACACATCCCTAGAACAAACTTGATTCCCGAAGGGGAAACTTGGGACGTTTGACCACCAACTTAACAGTTATCCGGCAAAGTTACTTTCTAAGAGTTATCTGATTTGCTTGCAATACTCTTTGCAAACATGTAATATCTCTGGATGTTGGAATATAATAAGTACCCGAGTACCTCTTCATAACACTCAAATTTAGACATTTAGAGCATATCAGTGGATTAAAAAAGTATAATATTACTTAATTCTTAAATTAGCGATGAATCTCGTGAGAAACAACTCTAATTTTCATTTCGATTTATAATGAGTTATAATTTATAACTTCTCTTGTTCATAACACATAATAATTTAACTCGTTAAATAATTTTTAACCGGTTATTCTTGTTTAGAATGCCATTTTTAGAGGTGACTTTTAGAATAGAATAAATTTAAAACTGTTCGAGTTTTCTTTCTGAAATGTTTTACACATGTCATATACATGTTGCTTTAAAATATGTATAAATTTTGTTGAAAAAAAAAAAATAAATTTAACATGTGGTTTTGTACGCTCGGGCACAATGGTGCGCGAAAAAAAATGATGGCCCCTGATTGGCCCCTGATTGGCGACCAGTGTTGCGGACGTTGTATGTATCTGAAAAAAAGAACCCAACATATTTTTAATCTGTATGAGTGTTGTGAGGGTTGGTACCAGATTCGGCCAGAAAAAAATTTTTTTACAAAATGGCGGCATGCTAAATGTTGAGTGTCGACTTTTCCTACGTTTTTTCCTTTTTAACGAGTTATAAAAAAAAAGAAAAAAAATATTTCGACTCAATTCTGGTACCCAACTCTCACAACACTCATACAGATTAAGAATATGTTTGGGTTTTTTTTTTTTTCAGATACGCACAACGTCCGCAACACTGGTCGCCAATCAGAGGCGCACCATTTGTGCTCGAGCGTATACAAAACCACATGTTAAATTTTTTTTCCAACAAATACATGTTTTTAAAGCAACAATAAATATGTGTAAAAAATTTTAGAAAGAAAACTTGAACAGTTTTAAATTTATTCTATTCTAAAAGTTACCTCCAAAAATAGAATTCTAGACAAGAATACTCCCTTAAATTTCTCAAATAGAGCCTAAGATTATACTTTCTATATTCTTTTAACTATTATTAAAATAATTTCTAATTTGCATAATGTTGCGCAATATCATTATTGCATTTATGCATATAATAATGTTGCAACAATAATAATGAAAAGCGAGCAAACCGCAATAAGGATCTCGTCCCATCTCGTATATGTTTTCTTTAATCTACTTTAAATAGTATATCTATTGAATTTTATATCTAAATCCCCCCTCTTTATTTCTACATGATAGTAAAACTATATTTGAATTATATCGGTCGAGAAAAATTTATAAAAAATGATTTGTGACTTTAAACTGACGATGATATTTCGAACTTTTTTCCGAGGCTATCATGCCATGAACATAACTAGACCACAAATGTCACTCTATAAATTTTTTTAATCTCTTTAGGAATAATGACTACGTACAACATATACAATATATATGTATATATTGCAGAAGCATATGTACAAATATTATGTTTAAAAAAAGTTTGCACACCTCATGACAATATGAAATTTATAAATTTTTTAAATAATTTTTTTACGCTGTTTTATATAAATTTTTTTAAATTATTTCTTGACCTTTGCGAGATCCAATTAATAATACAGAAATAAAACCTGATATATCTTTCTATTTACAATTGGAAAAAGAAAATTATACCTGAAGAGATTAACTATATGCCAGCACTTATCATTGAGTAGTACTACTCGCCTCGCCTCTCGATATTTATTTCGTTGTCCGCCTGTAGTTTATAGTCCACTCGAACATTATTCTAGGCAGTATCTTAACCTCAATCCAATATCGAAATAAGAATTATTACAGCACAGTAAATGATCCTATAAATACTCTTGACGTTCAAAACTTAATAAGAAAATAGACAGATAAGATATTTTGACACTGCAACTTGATAAGAAATCCGGAAATAATTAGTTTCCGTGGTAATAAAAATACTTCTTATTTATTTCAAGCTATTTTATAATAATGATTAATTATTACGATTTTGATTTGACAGAAGCATTTTAAATCGCTATTGATCTATTTGCATTACATAAATTTTAAGTTTAAATTAATTAAGTTAAAATCTTTAAGTTTTCTAGATAAAGATTCTGTGTCCACCATGCTCAAACAATAAGATTTAATTTAAATGCTGTTATCAATAATTTTTCAATCTTTTCTTTTGACACTACTTATTTTTTGTTAAAATAAAATAAAATTTATCAACATTTAATATTGAAAGTAAATATTTAAAATTTATTTGCATATAATGCATGCGCGCATCACGCATATGCTAACAAAATTTTAATTAAAAAAAGGAAATTTAAATCTCATAAGAAAGAATTCGCATAATGTGAAATATCCTTTCAATTAGCATAAAAGAGTCTCTTTCTCTTAAAGATATATGTATATGCAACGAGATATTGTGTTAGTTCTACAAGTATGTGAAAGTAGACCCGCGTTAAAGTTACATCCTGCGTAAAGCGGCATATTCCGGCAGAATAGCGGAAGTATTCCTCCGAGCAGCGATATATGCTTATGCGCAAGCATCATCTACCGACCTGCATTCTCCACGTTCCTCAGTGCTCGGGCGTTGCTTTTGCTACGTTTATATTTCAAAAGGTTTACGTCCCTTCCTAGCAAATGTGAAACCTACGAAATTCGTCCATGTCCTGAATCTTTTTCTTAAAATCTCATCTCATCTGCAAACTATCACATTTTTTACAATGTTTCTCTAAACATAGCAAATATCACTTACAAACCAGAAATAAATTTACAATATATTTTTTAAACTCTAAATACGAAAAACTATTTCATCAATTACTATGTTTTTAATTCTAAAGAAATCAAATGTTCTTCCCGTAAAAGTATGATTTTTCTATAGAATCTATAATAATGCTTTTAATATATAATTAATACCTTTCTATTACCGTTTCTTGATTTTAATCAAAACTAAAGTTTTTGAAGATTTATTAAGAAAGGAAGAGTATTCCTATATTTTTAATTATTTATCAACGCGATAGTGCAAAATAAAATAGATAATTTATATACATTAAATGTAGATGCAATAGTTTATTCCTTTAACCAAACTTTGCAACAAAAGTATATCTCTTACACGTGTTTCTTCGCAATGAGAAACTGGCCTCTTCCAGATACAGTTAATTTAATGGAAAGATGATAATATTTCAAGATGTGGCATAATTTTCTGGCTTTGCTATTGCAACAATTCTAGAACTAATCGGATTGGTGATTTATGATCTTTACATATGTGTGTGTGTGTGTCGATCGTTCGCCCGATTCGGCTCAACCTGTCGCAGCAAGGAGTCTGACACGTGTGCTGCTCGCTGCTGCGAGAAACAGTCCCAAGGATACATAGACGTTAATACCATATTTCATTGCGCTCCGAAACAGCCACCATCGAGGCGAATCGATCCTGCGGTCTTTATACTTCATACGTACACTAAACACCATAAATCCTTTTGTTTCATGAGGTAGATCTTTAAAAAAGAATTACATTTCATCCAGATAGACAGATAATAGATATACTCTGAAATGCTTTATAAAACAACAAATAAAAATATATGAAGGTTTTCTTGAATAAAGTAAAAAAAAACATAAATAAAGACAATAAGAGTCAGGCTCGGTAATTAGTGCGCAATATACTTTATTATAATTTAGACAAATAAAACAATACTAGCGTACGTTTCGACTCTTTCTTTAGGTCATCCTCAGCGCATAACGGTATTGAATTATAAATTAGCTTACATAAGTCGGAGTTTAATACAGTCAATCAGTTAAAACAGTTTGTAAATAGTCAATAAATTTTATCATCGTCTCTCACATATAAAAGTAAAGGCAGATATAAAAATGCTTTATAAAAGTTAAACAAATTCCCCTGTAAAGACCAGATCAAGCATGATATTAAACCTTCGTATCCTTTCTTGACGGATTGATAGACATTACGAATATTTAAAAAAAACCAAAATAAAAAATATAAAATATAAACAATTAATGATAGAAATAGTCTCGTGTGCTGTTACAGAGAAATAATAAAAATAACAGCGTTAAATGATGCACGTTAAAAAATTTAATCAAAAATACACAAATTGATAAAATTGCAAGTTAATTGAAATTAATGCTACGGCACACACGTCAAATGCCAACTATTGCTCTGGAACATCATATATTTTTTTCGTCGTTATAACAATTGATGCGGAATGTCTACACGCAATATGTTATTGACTTTTTTCCAACACGGCCATCTAACGCAAGTAGTAAAAGCATTTATGATGCTTACTGTACGCCTGGGAGGAAAAAAAATTGTCGAGCTGGCGCACCGGTAAATCCACAACGGCGAGCAATATCGCCCGCCGCTAACGTTTCGACGGCCAACATTTGCCCCTTTTGGTACAAGATTATTGAGGCTGTCCGTAAATACGTTTTTTACCGGCGAAACAAAGCGGTATCTAGAGCCGGCGAGACCTTGTTTCGGCTCGGTGAATGCAGGTGATTAATAGCACGATTGACATTGGCTGATGATGGAGGAGGGAATTCCGATAACTTTTGCGTATGCGTCATGCAAAAGTATTTTTCGAAACTGTGTCTAATATAACGCTAAAAAAGAAAAATGGCAGCAGCTGCAAATCGTTGCAATCAATAATTTTTAAAGTGCAACTACATTAGAAGCACGTTTTTCTGCATTTTTCAACACTTATATAACGCTTAAAGTAAAAATTGATAAGTAAAGCATAACAAATAAATACAAAATTTATTTGAAATAAATCATTATCCTAAATCGATATCTTTTCTTTTTCTCAACCTTTAAGTGCACGCGTTATTTTTAGTAACATATTAGTCACGGGTAGAGTCTGCAGGGATCCCCACAAATTTTTCTTTTTGTTTCCTCTATGTAAGTTTTAGGGTACATAATAAATAAAACACATAACTGATATATCACATAATTGAAAAAATATGTAACAAAAATGGCACTTGGGGTCCAGCCAGACCCGTGCAGTCAAAGGTTAAAGTTCAAAGAATGAGTGAAGTATTGGATTCGCATAAATATTCTAATGATTAATTGTATCTGTTTAAGCGCTTACCTAATTGTAGCTATACTTTCTTACTACAATAATTTTTGCTACGATAATTCGCCATCGTGATATTCCCGGTCACAAATCTTTCGTCCGCACAAGTTCGGACTTTCTCACTTCGCTGAACTCCCGAGTGCCTGCTGTCGCGACGTTTGCCCTCCACCGACGTCGAAGTGCCGCGAACGGACGGTAGTTCTATCGGACAAGATCCGTTATCCTTCCGCAGTTTTCCGTCGCGTTCGTCGTTTTTTCGTGAAAAAGTACCGGCGAAGTGGCCGGGTGGCGTGCGAAATGTAAACGGATTGCCCGTACTGCGGCCGACATTAATGCCCAAAGTTCACCGTGGGTTTTCTCCCTTGCTATACTTCCGTTACGCCCGCGCCGCGGTTGAGACTGTGATATACAGCGGGCGCGGTGTTCCCAGTATGTTACGAAACATGTTGTTCGCATGGATTTAACCCTTTCATACAACTCCGACACATACAACACATACATGTATACAATGCGATGCACTTTTTCTTCATTTGTGACACGCAAATGCATACATGTCGTCATGAAGTAGTCGTTAATCACAAAAAACGTCTGAATTCATATTTGTATTCTATTGATATCAGAATTTTTTTTTAATGCTGCTATTAAACTGTTTGAAGGAAAAGATTTGACATTTAATTTGGTAGAAATTAGTAATGTAAATGGATGTAAATGTAATTGGATCAATATTATCGTATTGCATGATGATACAGTTAATTGCATCTCAAATTTTCCTGAGATAGGGATGAGTTCGTGTGACTTTGTCGATAATTTGATCGGTCGACCAACGAGATTTCGATGAATTGATTACATGATTACACATGATTACATCTGCAAATAGCACTCATATGACGATATTAAATGTGTATATGCACAAGACGTATATCAATTTCTCCGTATATCCTTCAATTTTGGGTTAGTTTGTAGTCGAATATATTTCTGAAATATTGTAAAATAATTAAAACTTTAAGACATTTGAACTGACTAGTTATGAAACTTTATCAAGCCGTAAAAAGAATCATTGCGAGCCATTCAATTATTCTAGAATTATAGAAGAATGTAATCAACAATTCTTATACATTTTGAAAGTAAAAAACGTATTTTTAGACAATGAAAAGTTTTATAAACGTTTTTGTATAATGCAAAGTTATTTCTGCGTTTTGCTGAATATAAACTTTATTTTTTCTTTGCATTATACCTTAGAAATAAATTCTAAAGATATTTTCAACGCGGAAAATACGAGACCCGGTTACATAACATTCTTAAACGCGTTTTTCCGATATTCAATTCGATATTTAAACATTAATATTTTTACAATGACATTTTTTTGTATCTTCCATATTTTACAAGATACGCGATGACAAAATAAAAATTTTAAATCCAGAATCAAAAGTCCTCTGTACGTTAGAGTGCACCTGTAATTTCGATTATAATCGTTAGCAACGTAATCGCTGCAGATACACACATACACGCACGCACGTACATCAGTTACGGATGGTTCTATTTTGCTATCAGGCATATTGAATATTAATGTTACGCAACGATTGTTAATGGACTTAGCGAGAAGCACATTACGTAAGTTATAATCTTTTAATGCCATGCACGTGCGGAGCAATGATCGCTCTTTAAAAAATAAAATCAAAGGCATAGATTGATGCATTGCAATCGCGAAATAACAATGTATTCGTCACATTAATTAAATCAATGGACATATTACAATTTCCAAAATATAAACAATTACCTTGCGTTGCAATTAATTAAATGATCGCAAATCCTAGATTTAATTATTTATTTTTAATTATATGTTTGCATATTTATTTGAACTGAAATATTATACCTATTATTTAGCGGTAGAACAAAATTTTATTTTTTAATTGCGATGTATGTAAACGTGTATGCGTGCGTAAATTCTTAATCATAAAAATTATTACATTGAAAATTGAAAGATAATATAATATGGAAAAGGGAAAGCGTTTATATGTATATTGACTCACTCGGTTACAAATTAGCATTATTTCAAGATAAGCCGGGTTTGTTTTATTGTACGTGAATTGAAATCCGGTTTCCCGAAATTGCGGGAAACTCTAATCCCCTCTGTTACACGCTATTACTGGGTAAGCTAACTCTACCACGGGTTTTCGCTTACATACAGCATAGTGTGCGTGTTCAAATCGAACGGAAATTCGATTAAGATAACTGAAGAGTTCTAAATTTAAGCAAAGACAAATTGTTGGATTTCCGTCAAAGTAAGAATTAGGAGATACTCTTTCGTGAACTTGATATTTGTCCTTTTTATTTTCATCAATTTTTGAAAGAGGGAGAAGGAGAGAGAAAGAAAGAAATCTTGCGCTAATCTGAAGTTCGCTCAT
The DNA here is from genome assembly GCF_003070985.1 of Temnothorax curvispinosus. Taxonomy (NCBI): domain Eukaryota; kingdom Metazoa; phylum Arthropoda; class Insecta; order Hymenoptera; family Formicidae; genus Temnothorax; species Temnothorax curvispinosus. The sequence continues at coordinate 808,906 of NW_020217514.1, read as the reverse complement.
GTCGCTTGCAGTTATTCTCAACAAACCTTGCGACTACCATCTGATTTTTCTGAGTTTAAAGCCCAATACCTCTATAGTCTCCCACCGAAATAAAGTCGCGACAGAACATTTGTTGGATTTATAAACATTTCACAGCAAATTCTTACAAATATTTACTTGAACGTTCCTAAAATATCTAGTTAAGTTCCTTTTACGATATAAAATAGGTTTCTTAAACATAATTTAGTAATAAAATAACATCTAATAACATAATAATGAAAAACTAGTAGCTTTATTTTTAATTTTTGAAAATAAATATTATTTGCTAATTGTTCTTTAAAAAATAGTTCTTTAAAGCTTTATATTCTTTTTTCTAACTTTTTATACAAGTATATTACTCTTTATATGACTATAAAAATAAATATATACATACATATATATTTACATTATAGATACAATATTATTTTATGATCTCTTAATCTTCTAAAATTCTTCTTAAAGAAGATTCCGTATATGATATCGATCAGATCGGATTCTTCATCACGGATTAGACCATTCTCTCCGAATTGGACAAGCACTCTACCGGCAGATAAAGATGCAAGGGAATAAAACGAACAGGGACAACCGGGAGATCAATCTCGTCACCCACGGATTTAGGTCGGCCAAAGACAAATCTTTCGCAGATCTGTGACGAGATAGAGACGCGGAAAATGTGCGTCTTTTTCCCCTCCCTTCCCACGAGAAAGGAGAGTTTCGAGTATCTCAAGAAAATTGACATACCCTGTCGATCCCCGAAATCAGTCTTTCAGTAAGTTTCATGTAACCACTGTGCCACTTTTGCGTGCTACGAAGTAAAAAGAAAAGGAAGCTGTCTTTCACGTTGAGAGAAAAGATTAACTATAGTTGCGCCGACTTTATTACTGCCGTCGAAAGATCCCTTTAGCTTCGAAAAGGAGATTGATCATTCTTAATTGCATGTTTTTTCTCCTTTACCTAGGTAATTACGTCTATATCTTCAAGAGTAACTATTAAGAAGATATTTTTATTGAAAATTTTATTTTATTTTATTTACTTATTATTAATGCACGCTTTATGAAGAGAGTAAGATGAATTTTTTAGAAAGAATTAAAATACCAAGAAAAATTTAAAAATCTGATTTATATTACACGGGATATACTATTATACGCATCTGCGTTATCGATTGCCATATTGGAGGAAATGTCAATTAACTGCTAAAACTTGTCTCGGTCGCGTGCCCTATACGTCCGTCCTTTAAGACTACAAATCAAACATGAAAATCTTCGCAAGATCCACCGCTGCTTCATCGATCTATGTGCCACTATCTTTCGGACTCCGAAATCATCCTCTTCACGTTGGGGAATAGTCGAAGATCCGTTGAAAGGAAGCTCAAAGTTCGTATACGCGGATCTGGGTCGGTCACGGACAAATCTTTCAACGATGCATGACGAGATAAACACGCGGGCACAAAGGAAACATAAAACTGCGTTTTTCTACCGCATATCCGATGCGGCGGTCGCGAGACTTAGCAGCCACACAAGCGGTAAATATTCTGGCTCGAGTCCTCCGAAAACAGGATAAACGGCCATGCGAAAAACCTGTTTATACTGTTAATCTGAGCACCCAGCTCTTCGACAAAAATAATATAGTCTTTAAATGCGTGCTTTCTTTCAATATCTAGATGACCCAGATTCTATGACAAAAAATTCGCGCTGCTTTATCTCAAATGAAGTCATTTAAATGAAGTAACACTTCATTATTTGTCCAATTTTTTTATTAATTTTGAACCAAATTAATGGCTGACAGTTTTATGTAAAATAATTGTTGTAATTTCTACATTATAAATATATTTTTATATAAACCTGGCATAAAGTTTATTGAATGAGAAGAATGGAAGAGTTCTTTCACAGTGATATATAAATTCCATTTAGATTAAATATTTGAGAAATTGTATGTATTCTCAGTCATTTCTATTTCACAATTGCGTAATACTTTTGTTTCGTATATCAATCGCGAATTTAATGTCAAACTTTAGTGAAAAAAAAGCTTTAATAGGATTTGCAGGATGTGCGTAAAATACGTATGATGCTCTTAGCACAGGGCAGGCGCGTATGTACTCTTGCATATGTGCATTAATAAACAAAAATTTACCATGTCTGTGCACGGACGGGTAAACCGCCGACGGAAAGCGCCATGAAACCGAACATATAATCGTATCAACCTCAATTTCACAACTGTGTAGTATCGCGGTCTTGCCCCGTGGTGCCTCAAAGGCTAGAAAAAGGGGATACCGAGGGGACGGAATGGACGACCACACTACATTTCACTCCGTCGTTTCTTTCGCGTCGTTGCGCCCGCACGAATCGATTTTCCCTTGTCGACTTCAACTCGCGATCCCGTCCCGATGACCGCGCGATCTTGAACGAGAGGAGAAGCCGTAGTAACGACTTTTCCTTTTTGCGTTGTTATTTCTTGCCGTCTTTTTCTTGATTTCCGCACAATCGAATGATTTGTAAATGCTGTAACCACCATATCTATCGCGGTAGGTTATATTTGCCAGGAAAACGTAGAAAGCGCGAATGGCATTCAAAGTTCTGGCTTTCGAAGTAGCGTCTTGTATATACGGGCTATTTCTGAGATGAATAGCTAGCTTAAAGGAATGTCACTTATACTTTCAATCAGTTGGAGTTAGTATTAATATTTTTCATGTAGATTTCATATCTATTTATTTCGGAGCCATTCGGTACATGTATCTAGCAGAAAGATTTATATTATTATACATCACAAAAGAATGTACGTTGTGTGTGTGTGTGTATATAAGTTTCTTTTTTATTAAAGATTTATATTGTAGATAAAATTTTGTATTACTGAATAAATGATCTTATATCAAATGTGAACGACTATCTTACGCTATTCTAAAAGCTACTCTAAAAGCTATATGTTACTTTAGGATAACTAAACCATAGAAATTCATAATTCAAATAGTTTATTATCATTTTTATACATCAAAAATATTAAAATAAAATTATTAAAAAAATAATGAAAATTCCTTTTCATTTTTTTTTTTTTATAATTCCTATTTACAATTGAGTGAAAGGGGCTCGATTCTTGAATTAATTTGCAAGATAAACATGTGCGCAAATTCCATTCTGACGAAAAATCTTGAACAAGTTGATTGGCTAAAAGCTGTGCGATAGCCAATCAACTTGCAACTTTTCTGTAAAAGCAGAATTTGTTTTGCATACATTTTTCCTGTACGAATAAATTCAAGAATCGAGCCCCTGCCATGGTATTCGTTCTAGTTCCCAAAAAGAAACGAATGCGACAAAATCAATTCATCACGAGATATGTAACTTAGGCCCAACTTCACCAACGTCGATCAACTGTAACCTTCGATTAAACTGCCCCCCTTAGAAAGAGACGAAGAATAAGTTTAATCGAAGGTTAATCGACGTTGGTGAATGTGGCCTTAACGAGTTATCTCGCTCGTTTTAATTTTCTATAAAGTGTAAGATTATTGAATCGACAAGAGGAGAGATACGCGTAACTGACAGTGTAGCTCGAAGTTATTTCGAGCTGGCTTATTCCATTATGGTATGGCTCTCAAATTAGTATAATTCCGAGTCCCCCCGAGTGAGAGAGAGAAAACCAGAATCGCACGAAGACACAAACGTTTTTATTAAAAGTACCTTTATTAAAAGCTTTTAGGCACTTAATTAGAGGCTTCTCCCGACGGTCGCTCCGCGGCAAATGTTGTTGCCAATTAAAAATAATTACGCCGGCGGTTCTAACGAGCCTTAATCTTCCGTTATCAAGAAATGCTACGGCTGCAACTTTCACGCATTACGTCCCGCAAATTATTTTGATTGCGAGTATTTCGCGAGAATGCAATTGGAGTCGTGAACGAAATGTCTTTCGCTCTTTGAGTGTTTGTTCGAGCATCGATTATTCACTTTTGTACAGAGTAGAGTATTTCATTTATACATTACATGAATACATTAGCGTATCTTATATAATAGAATATGTAATTAAACTACACGTAGAGAAAAAATATCGCGTGGGATACCTATCACTGAAAAAAAAATCTGGTTGAATTAATTGGACGTCTGCATGGTGGAAAATGAACGAACCAGATTTTTCCAATTAATGCAACCAGAAATTCCAATTAATGCAACCAGAATTCTTATTAATTTTTTTAACCAGATTCTGGTAGATTCAACCAGTATTTTTTTGGTGGAAAATGAACAAACCAGATTTTTTTTTTTTAGTGTATACGCGTCAAAAAGTGTTTCTGTGAAATTATTGTATTGAGTTAAGTTGCCCTTTTTTATTGTTAGCATGCACTAGACACGTTGCACGTGACACGGAACAATTGTGCCGCAGGGTCGTGTAACAATTTCTTCCTCGCTTAGGCGTTGTTTGATCTGATGCGAGGCACGTACAGGAATGCGGGAAGTAACACGGGAATATACAAGTCCCGTTTCTCCTGTCTCCTTAACTCCCCCCTCGTCTACGTCGACAGGCTCGATGCGTCTCACGTCGTTGCGTCTTCCGCATTGTTGCACCAGATCGAATCATTTTCCCTCACCGGGGGCTTTCACCCGCTCCGTCTTTCGGGCTCGTACCAACGTAACCGGGATGTCATGCAAGAAACCATAAAGCAGGTTTTCCAACCGGTAATTTTCGAGAATGCTCCGTGTGCGTTGGCCCGAGAAATCGAATTCGTATTTTCCCCTTTCGCCTCTCTCTCTCTACCGACTTCCATGTATTTATATATCCGATAGCGTCACAGGCTGGCGTTTTCCTTTTTCCCTCCACATACTGAGAAAGGAACAATGTATAATAATTACGAAGTTTTTATATTCCAAACGTATGAAAAATTAAAGCAGCTTGTGTTTAACAAATCCTATGAATTAAATTACAAGTGTATAAAAGCGAAAAATTGAATGGCAATGCGGAACAGAGAGATTTATAACGGAAAAGCCGTGTGAATGCTTTATTTACACTCGAAATCCCTTATTCGTACTTGATAGTTTTTCGCCAGGAATACGCGATAAATCTTTAAAAAAAAGAAAAGAAAATTATCAGTCCTTTTACGAAGCAGTCCCAATTTCGGGTATTCATACGCAGAAACTTTCGAAGAAACTTCGGAACGCGTCGTGTCGGGTCGAAGGTAAGAAGGGTAGGACGCGGCTCTGGTACTGCTGTTGCTGCTACCGCTGCTACAGCATTGTCGGCCTTTTGTTTCGCGATGCTATAGGACGCGGATATCGCGAAACAATGCGCGAGCCTCGAGCAACACCGAGAAAAGAATCGCGCTTTCAGAAAAAAAAACAGACGGGATATAGAGTCAACGAGAGAGAATGAGAAATAGATACAGAAATAGGTAAAAAGTGAGACACATAGAAGAGAAAAAAAATAAGAGAGGGAGAGAAAGAGGAGATGAAGCAGAAGATAGGTATAGTGGCAGCTGTCAAGAGAAAAGGCGGTAAACGAGAATAATAGAAGAAAATAAACTAAAAAATTGCAGAAGAAAGAAATTTAGGAAAGAGAAGAGGAAAGGAAAAAAACAAGACCGAAGACAGAAGGAGATAGCTGTGGCCAGCTAAGAGAATCAATGAAAATAAGAGCTTCACAAAAAAGCAGAAGAGAGAAAGAGCGCAATAAAGGATCAATAATAACCGTGAAAAATGAAATAAAAGGAAATGATGAAAGAAAAGCAAGAGAAATAACGATTAAAAAAACGAGATAAAATGCGAGAGAAGCAGTTATCGCTGCGACGCCCGACAAAAAAAGCGCATAAAAATAACAGAAGAATCGGAAGAAAGCTTTATTAGACGCGAATAGTACGATTAGTGAATGGGAACAAGTAGCGGAGAAGACGCGGGAGAAAATAAAGCGAAAAAAGAGAAAAGGAGAGAAATAATTACAGTCGAGCGAGAAAAACAGACGAGACAGAAAAACGGAAAAAACGCGAGAACGGCGATGTAAAAGCAGAGAGAGAAACAGCGAGAGAGAGAAAGAGAGAGAGAGAAATATAGAAAGATAGAAAGAGAAAGAGAGAGAGCGTGGAAGTATATATCACGGATGAAATAACGAACGAGCGGAAAGATGTCGGCTCTGCCTACGTTTAATCCCCCACTGGTTTCCTTCCCCTCGCGCTTTTTGGATTCAATAAGACACCGAGACGCGGCGGGGGCGGCGAGAGGATGTGTGATTTCAAAATCAAGCGCGCCGCGTTGCCCCTTGCCAAAAACCGCTACGCGGCGAATCGATAAGAGTTCCAGTAGGTCACGTCGGCATAGAGAAAACTGTGCCAAAGTCTTTTCTTTTCCGCTCTTCCAGCTTCTCTCTCCTCCCTTCATCCTGCGTTTTACCGTGTAACGCGGCGCGTGAGAATGTTTTCCTCGCGATAAAGAAGGTTTTGACATCGAGGTAAAAGCGTGGAGGATCTCTTCTTCTCGCCGAAGGAAGGATACGACGTATAGGGATAAAAGCATGAGGATCTTTTCTCTCGGCGGAGGGGATAGTACGGCGTAAGGATAAAAACGTAAGAATCTCCTCTTCACCGAGAGGAAAAGAATCAATGTAAAGGTATAGAAGCGCGTGAACACATCCTACGCGGCGAGGAAGGTTTCTTGACGTAAAGAAAGAAATGTGAATGGATAGTCGTTTAAAGGCAAGCGATTAAGGGGAAAAAGGACGACATTTTGGTCGCTTATTTCACAGCGATTTTGTAGCGATCGTAGCTTATTATATGGTCGATTATCTCGCAGCTTATAATAAAAAAATATATATTCCTCTGTCATTCTTATTTTTGATAGCGTTCGTAAATAATACGTTGGTTACAAGTACGACGCGTGTCAACGCGCATTTAGACGATACCAGAATAATGCTGATAATGCACGAAGACTTACTCAATGCAACACGGGGATGAATGCTCTTTTCTGCTCTCGCCGTGTTTCTACGAATGATCGACTCGAAAATTGTCGCGATTTATGACACTGTCACGAACGAGGCCACCCGGCTCGCGCGATGTAAACGGGGATGCAAAGTTGCGCGGACAACTCTCTCTCTCTCTCTCTAGGCGGCGGGTGGGTTACCTCGTCCGTCGTGGTCGTGGCGTAACAGACGCGCGCGTCGACACATCAATGCCTCTCCCTGACAAAGACGGACTTCGTGGCCGCGGCCACTGTCGACCGGAGAAACGCAGATATCAACACCGCGCCATTCCCATTTCTCGCTGGCGCGCGGTGGTCGAGGAGCCTGTTTTAAGTAGCCGAAGGCCAGCCGTTTGCATTATGTCGCAGATCGAGTAAAACAGTTATGTGAAAGTATCGATAGAATGAAAAAAAAATGTTGATATTAAAATATCGATATTTTATAGAAACATTGACAATAGAGGTATAAGTATTGTATCAATATTTTGAATACCTTTATATATCGATAATTCGCTTTCGATATTGAATACTTTTCGCTTCCTTATACTTTAACATTAATCAATGGAACATCATAGAAATTTATAACATTCCTAATCATAATTTGCAGTAGTAAGTTAATTAAAATTGTCCAGTCATTAGTGTGTATATGTACTCGTATTTATTAAATAATCTTAATTGTTAACATAAAATTTGTTAATTCAATTAAAATATTGAAATAAAAGATTCTCCGTTTAACTTTGGCATAAATTACATTGTCCTAAAAGGGAGCAAATTAATATATTTGCCATTGTAAATCAGTTAATTGGCAAATCAGTTAACTGGCACGAGAGGAATCAAAGGGTTAAGACCATGATAATGCTAAATCTCAGCGCTGCTTTCTGCCATATTGTGTGAAATTGATTGTGAACCCCGATCACGTATCACATACGCATTGAGGGTCTTTCGTTTATTCCACCCTCGTCCGTTCCCTTAAAATGGCTTTCTGAGCGACCACCACCGCCGTTGAACCCTATGTATTGTCGACGTTATGCGACCAAAAGGGCGCAAACGATCGTTGAGCTGATCGGGCAAGAAAGCACGACGCGGACGCCTCGCCCAGTAATCGAAGAAATATGGGGCTCATGCGACGGCGAATAAGAACGAATGTAGAGGAAGAAGCTCGGCTATATAATCCCGCGATAATTTAACGTCAGTGTCAGCAGAACGCGCGCGCTTTTCGTCGGACAGGTTGTTTAGCTTTTTCCTAATATGCTGCCACTTCGTACCAAAAACTCGAGATTTAATATGCAAGATAATTAACTCCATAATAATTACCCTATAAATTATCTCTGCAGATTAACACCACACATATTAAAGTAACCAGTTGAATAAAAGTTGTCAACTAATTGTAAGTAAATTTGATAGAAGCTATAAGAGCGTTTTTTAAAGTAACAAAATAGTAAAATGTATAAGTTTTAACAAATAAGAGTGAAACTACAATAATATTATAAAAAAATATATATCTTGAGCACAAAATATTACTAAAAATCATGAAGTTCCGAAATATGATTTAAGATGCATATTTAAATTGTTCTAACATAAGCCCATGAATTAATCAATTAAAGTCTAAAAATTGATGTTCTTGCAGCTAGTTTATATTTGTTTTTTTTTTCTGTTTTGTTATCTACAAGATCAACAAATTTTTTTAAAGCTTAAGACGACATAATTTATTAGACGAAGATTGAACGGCAAGAAAAAACCAATCCAATTATTAACTGATATATCTCTAGCAATCTCTAGATCCGAAATCCGACGTAACGGCAGCCTTAGTGCGATTGGAAAAATCCGTACACCGTCTATCAACGTTCAACTCGTAATGTAGAAGAGGAGGAGGGACCTAAACAGTTTGTCAAGAGAATCCAATTTCCTAGATCCCCGAAGGTACCAACAATCATCGCCTACCGCGAACGGAAACGCACTTTACAGTGTATGGAGATTTATGAGCATGCACTCACGACATAAGCAGGTTGCTTTTACGCTTCGGTAAAAGCATTCCAATACGCAACCGATATAATTAATCTCACGTTAATGCGCGCCGCTTAAAAACAACCATATACTCTTACGGAACAAGATAAGGAAGCAAGAAAAGTGGAGATACTAGGGATACTTACTAGCAAACAGAGTTTCTATTATATTTGCATTAATTTTTCGGCTTTTTAGACCACAAATGTATAATAATAATGGTCTCCGTTTTGTTATTTATTAAATTTTTATAAATTTACAAAAAATTACTTTCGCATTGCGAGAGATTGACTTTTAGATAACTTAATTATTACAATGCTTCAATATTAACCTTCATTCAAATAGCCTATTTTCTAAACGCAAACGCGGAACGTTATTTCTTCTGCAGGAGAAAGCGATGTTACATGAAAATTTTTGTCCGCCGGCTTTGTCTCCGAGAACACGCGCTGTCGTTGACGTTTAACAGCGTCTCAAACAAATTCAATTCCGCGAGCAACATGAGAAAACCTATATTGCAATCACAGCAGGATGGAGTGGCTCGAAAAGGGAAAAGAAATGCGATATCCATTCAGGAAGGAGGACTCGGGTTTCGAGCATGCTGCTTCGCCGCGAGGTGTATTCGATGCTTGCGACCACTCTCTCGAAGTTTACGAACAACAATTGTCGTTCCGAGGGACACACTCGCCTATCGATTATTACAAAACCTTGCGAATATCTTTCCATTTCTCGACACACGTAACACTCATATAGAGTCATCCCTCTCGCTCTCGATATTTATTTCAAATTTATTCCGACTTAATAAAGGTATTCCGAGATAAATTGAGAAACCTGAACTGCTTCCTTTTATATAAAAGCGGAAAAATGATTCATACATCGAAGTGGTTCCGCAAAGACCTTTATAGATAGTATCTCATTTTGGAAATATCTTCTAGCGGACTATAATATGGATCACAGTGTACTAACTAAAAAAAGCAACTACAAAAAGCACCCCAATAACACGAAGCAGTTTTTTGTCTATTATAAAAACGCTTAAAAAGATACGAATAAATGTTATCATGAATATCTTTTAATTATCTCTAGCCATAGTTATTAATTGCAACCAAGAAGGAAAAATAAATTTGATGCATTCTGCTAAAACTTATTTATCAAAACTGTTAGAGTGTTGTAAGATAAAATTTTATCTAAAAGATAAAGTAGATTTCCTGAGGCACATGTCTGAATTTTTGCTTGATCGCTTGATACGCCCTGTACATCGAAGGAAGTATATATCACGCTGTTAACGCGCTGACGCTGCCATCGCAGCGACGAGATGCATAATGCATCATCCGTCGTGTAAAACGTAAGACGTGGACTGCGTCCCGAGTGCATCGTATCGTCGTTGAACTTTTCCATCGAACATAAGCTACGCTTTTATGGCAAATCGCCATTATATTCACATGGCCACTGAGAGATAGCCACGGCGTGGAGAGCTTATAGGTGTGCTTTGATCTAGCTGGAAACTTATGGTTATCCGATAAGCGCTGGGAGAAGAGAAAGAGAGAGAGAGTAACTTTCCCGCCAGGGAAAGGGTTCGGTCTCTGCATCACGCTCGATCGGCCACCTTCAAGGATGGCAGGTTCTTTTGTCGCCGTCGTTCACGGATAGGCCGCCGGATAGGACTAAATTTAAGAATAAGATCGTCGGAGCGCCAGCGGCTTACTCGCGACGCGAGGGGGTCTCTCGTTCGGAAAATATTGACCCTTTAACGAGCAGCTCGGCAAAGAAACTTTGAGAACACGAGTTAACTCGTGAATAGGAGCTCCGTTTCTCTATTATCTCTCTCGCGACGAAAATCGCGACATTTTCCTCTCGTGCAAAAGTATTGTAGAATTTGGCGAGCACTCAAAGGTATATCTTTTTCCACTTTGGCAGTAGTATAGAAGTAGTTTTGACGCCACAGATAGCGCTGGACATCCAAACTCGGAACAAACTCATCGCTTTAATTTGCCATAATTAATTAAAGCCGGCATAATAACGGTAACGCAACACCTGTCGCTCGAAGTAACTCGCAACTCGCTTTGGAATCATGTGTCAGACGGGAACACCCAGTATACGGGACATAAACGTAGAGAGACTGTACTCTCTCTACGCTGAGCACCACATCAGGCTAATACGTCACGACGTCCTGCGGCTGTTATAAGACACAACCTTATGATTGCATAATATGGAGACGCTTAAAGACGTCATGCGCTGCTGATAAGCTAACTGTTTCTCATTTATTTCGAAAGCGGCATTCATGCGAATCAAATTTTCGAAAATTCTAAAATTGCACATTATTTTAATCGTCATTAATGTTCCTCGAAGAAGCGAAATATTTAAACAAATATTAAGTCTACATTATTACCAAAATTTTCATAGTTTATAATAGATGATGGAAAACGCTAAGAAGTAAATATATATTTACCCATGTGCGAATGTCGGACTTCTGCCAGAGTTGTCCGCATGGCCCAGAAGTGGCACAATATTGGCTGCCAAGACTTGATGGGTGGTACTGCCCCAGTACGGATAAACCGCTAGATCAGTATTGTGCCAGTCTCGGTGACCAGTACTCCCATGCAACCATATTCTGTTCTGAGGCGAGTCTCGTCTCAGGATTGACCGTGTATAAGGCCAGAAATGATATTGATCTACGGCCGAAAATCGGCTCAGTATTGGGGATGTATTGGGTCGACTTAGAAAATTTTCGCTCGGGACCGGAGGTAACAACCGCGCAAAAGCAACACGCCGCGAGAGGACTTAACTTTTTGCTCGAGCGGCGCCGGAGGTAACAACCGCACGAAAGCAACACGCCGCGAGGGGACTTAGAAAGCTTTAGTTTTTTGCTCGAGCAGCGCCGGAGGTAACGACCGCGGCGCGGAAGCAACACGCCGCGAGGAGATTTTTCGCTAGAGCCCACGCCGGAGGTAACAACCGCGTTCGTGCCTCTCGGTTACAAGTACCCCGAATTATGGTATCATTCGTCTCGCTTCGCGTTTCGCCTCCGGCGCCCGTAAGCGACCGTGCGTAAGACCGTGCGTCGCCGATCGCTCGGCCGGCCGGTTGGGTACTATAAGAGGTTCGGTGCGCTCAGCGAGCCGAGCGACACGAGCGATACGTACAGACGTGCAAACGCGTTTTGCTTGGTCCGTACGAATGTGTAAAACGTTTGTGGAATACGTACACGAAAGGGGCACGTACGACGAAGTCGATGCGGGGAGCATAGTTTCCCAACCATATTTTGTTTCGAGGCGAGTCTCGTCTCAGTACTGACCGTGTATAAGGCCAGAAATGATATTGATCTACGGTCAAAAGTTGGCTCAGTACTGGGGATGTATTGGGTCAACTTAGAAAATTTTTGCTCGGGACCGGAGGTAACAACCGCGCGATAGCAACACGCCGCGAGGGGATTTAGAAAGCTTTTTGCTCGAGTGGCGCCGGAGGTAACGACCGCGGCACGAAAGCAACACGCCGCGAGTGATATGGCAATCAGTGTTGTCCTCATACTAGTACTCTGTGTCGGGCCAAAGTTGGCGCCAAGAGTTAGCCCAATACTGGCAATCAGTGTTGTCCCCGTACTAGTACTCTGTGTCGGGCCAAAGTTGGCGCCAAGAGTTAGCCCAATACTGGCAATCAGTGTTGTTCCCGTACTAGTACTCTGTGTCGGGCCAAAGTTGGCGCCAAAACTGGGACCCGTGTTATCATTCCGACATTGCCCCAGTAATGACTCCGATCTTAGCTTGTACTGGCCCAGAATCGTCAGCCAGTACTGGTAACTCTGGCACCAGTACCAAGCCAGCACTAAGCCTTTTTGAAATTCGCACATGGGTATATATTCTAAAATACATGTTACAATTTTATGATGTATTTTGTACAAAATCAGTTACGTATTGAAAACATTTTAACGACAAATTTATATAAATTCGTTTAAAATTTTATTAGAATTTTTGATGACTAGATTGAATTCAGTTTGGATTTTAGGATTAAAATTTCTTATCTAAATATTGGCTTACGCGTTTACATTTGATGCAGCTATCGACCTCTCATCCCTCAATATTTCCAATCGCGTTTAGTGCGTATTCAGCAGCTATTGTGCTTTCGCAATTTGACTTACGCGAAGCGATAAATAGCTCCGGTATTGGTGTAAATTATCCGTATCTACGTCTCGCTCGTTTGTCCGAAGGATCGATTTGGCGCCGTGAAGAGGGTCAACGTGTGAAAAGAAACATATTTACGCTAAACGCACTTTTAAGTCGTTAATCTGTAACGATTGTGCTTTATCATTTAAGTTTCTCAAAGACGAGCGCGAATCGTGGCTGCCGAAAAGAAGCAAAAACGTCTTCCTGAATATACAAGGGGTGCTAAGACAGCACCGAGGATGCTACTACTTTAATCTGAATCCAATTAGCGCGGCGCCGGTAATGGCAAGCCGAGATGTACCTTGTAACGAGTTTTTGGGAAGGTAAATTGTCTCTAAGACAAATAGCTGCGCGACGTGCAACGACTAAATGTGGCGAATTAGAATGATGATTGTTCGTTAATGTTTTAACGGGATTATGTAACGCGTCAGTATTAATTTAACAACGCTAAAGCAACAATGCCTTAACGAAAATTTCGTTGGACATTATCTATTTCGGCAACGTTTCAATTTTCTTTGTCTTTGCATTTAATTTTATTTCCACCACTTTCCCTTCAATCAATATAACGTTTTTTTTTAAGTTTTATATAAAAAATTATAAAATCTTTTAGTACATAATTAGGAGGTACATAATAGTAAATAGGATTAGACAGAAATTATCATATTATCCATTAATATCTTATAAAACCATGAAGAATTTCGAAATATAAAATAAATTTACAAGTGAGAGTCGCGGTCGTACGCATTAATTCGTTAATAATTCTTATAATTAAGCTCTACCTTGGTCAAGTAATACGTGTCGACTGGTACACCCCAGCAGGCTCAGCAAAATTAAAAGGGGCTCTGTCTCATAAGACACGAGATTAACATGAATTTTACAGAAGAACGCGGTTTGAAATCTAGATTTACGTTCGACGTTTAATCCGTCCCCCGTTACGGAAGGTTTATTTTCTCATCGAGTGGCTCGTAAGGAGCACGAGAGTCGTTCGCCTTTAAAGAAGCCGGTCTATGTAGGGCAGACCCTTCGCTCGCGACCTTTCCAATCACGTACCCTCTCTACCTGATAGCAATAAATTGTGTGAACGAACGTAACGTCCTCCACTCGTACGCGGTGGACATCGGCCCTTTAGCACTAGGCGGTGCTCAGCCGTGAATACAAAGCTTCTCTAAAAGGGCCACTGAACAGGATTCCATCCTGACGACCCGTGAATCGGTTTCGGATTTCGAAAGGAAATGGCTTCAGTGGCTGAACTGAGTAGATGCTACAATATATCAAATAAATCGAAATTCTAAAAACTGAATTTCTTAGTAAAGTCTTACAAGTAAACTTCTCCGGAAATTCTCGTATATCGTGGAATATGTGGCGTTCCAAACCAAGAAGTCTTATGTATTAATGAATTTCTGAGCAATTTATTCCGGAAAAATTGTGTTGAAAGAAATATAAACGTTTAAATGTTTTATTTCATGTTTGTCTTCTCGATTTTCCGTTTGTGTTAATATATAAAAATTAAAAATTGTTTGCACGTACAAAGTACAAAGTTAAATTTATTGGATCTTTTTTTATTTCAAAACTGAATTGATGGAGATATTACGTTACAGTATATGTAGTCTCATACTTGCGATTAATGCCATGCATACAGAATAAAATGGCATTGATAATGCGATATCGAATACGGTTGAAGAATATAACATTTCTATATTCCTCATATTTACTCTTTTAATGGCTGCCCTATTATCTCTGTTGTATAATAATGTTTGTAGCTGCTGTTCCCCCGGATGCATTGAAACGATATGCAACGGATCGATTCGTATGATGGCAGACGTCTTTGAAAGGCCGGAAAAACAACCTCGGCCGGTCGACGACCTCCTCGGAGCGTTGAGAAATTACTCGGCTTTTATCAAAATTACTAAGCATAATATTATCCTATGTTTGTGCGATACTGAATGCATTAATTAATTAATATTTACAATATTCTAAAATAATAACAAAACGCGTATACACGATTATAATTATATTTAAAAATATAACAAAGACTTTTGTGTTACAATTTTTTACAGTTTAAAAGCTTTCTCTTGATTTAATACGGCTTGAAATTTTTTGCCAAATCGTATTCAATTTCATAAACATTCTCATTGCATCCGCGACAGATATTTTAAATGAGCATTCATGTACGATTAATCACGCGATACGGTATAATCATCGAGACATAATTGAGCGATGCTTAATTGCATATTGTATAATTTCATTGTCATTTCATAATTTATTTTTTCTTTCTCAAATACAATGTACACACATATAATACACATACACACACATGTTTGTTAATTATTTAAAATACAAATTGCAAGTTATAAAATGATATAAATAATATTTGATTTTGAAATTATAACAAACTTATTGCACGATTATGCATTATTTATCGCGTAATGTCCACGAGTGGGTATTCATCGCTTCTCGATGATCAAATATGAAGTTCTATCGCCAATACTCTTATGAAAAACTCATCGCAAATCTAATTCTAAGAAAGCGATGTGTCGTCCAAATTTACTTTGTCTTTTTATATCCTTCAGAATGTGACAAACCACTGCTTTTCTTCTTTCTCCCACTATTACGATCAATTGAGTTTGCGATCGATTCTATATACCTTGAGTTGGACGAAGAATGTCTTTTTCCACTTCCAACCAGGACACGACATAAGGATCAAAACGTTCTCTCATCGGCCCAACCAATCTTTCCAGCAATAAATTCCGCGGATTAAAACGTCAATTTATTTTCTATCATCGTGGATGTAAACCTGGAATCTTTTTATTACGAATTCTATAATGATGGAGCGCGAAAAAGCTGAAGCTATTTCAGAAATAACTTGAGCACTCTTGAACATGACGTAATAGTAAAAATCAAAACGTTTTCATTGTTGGTTTTATAGTTGATCTTTCCACGAAACAACAAATATTATGGATTAAAGAAACACACACATATATATTCTATAATAATCGTGATAAAGCTAACATTATTTATGAAATGATTTGAAAAAGTTTATTAAGACAAATTTTAAACTAAAGAAATCAAACGAAAGATTATCTTAAAAACATTGGTTTTAAACTACACGAGGTATTTAAAAGAAAAATATGAACTGTTGATGTATTAATATACATATCTTATAATATTAGTATACATTAATATATAAATACGTTTTTATTTTAACAAGTGGTTTCTTGCATCAAGAGACACTACCGTGTCTCACGCCAAGTACGCGCGGAGCGAGACCGCACCGTGACTCTTTTACGCGTTTTAATTACCATTTCGTACTTGAACATTTTCATTCAAATTATTTCATCCCAGGTAGCAGGATGACGTCTAAAGACGTCTTAATGACGTTTTATTGACATTAGAGACGTCATTAAGACGTTATTAATACGTCATTTGACGTCACTTTGCTACTTGAGATGTATGCGCGTTATAAATAGCGATGAGCATACATGAAATAATAATTTGAATGAAAATGTTAACGTGTTAACGTTTTAACAATGAAAAAAGACATTATTAATTTCCCATTTTTTAAATTTGTTCTCGAAAACAAAGCATGTAAAAGAATTTATTCGATATATTTATCGCGGCTTCGATTTCAATATCCCGTATGCGCACAATGAAGCTCAATAATTATAAAAAGCATTCGTGCTTTCCTATCGAACTGAACAGATCGACTTCAATCGACTTCGACTAATCCCGGCGTTTCTAGAGTCGTCTCGGCGCGCGGCGGCGAGGTCATGCGGCGAGAATCGCGGTTGCGTTCGATGGTCGCATCTGAGGACGGCATTCCGCTTCGCCCGGGCGTGCATTCGACTGCAATCCGCGTGTCTGTCTGTCCGTCTGTCTGTCTGTCTGAACCCGCGATGCCCGCGCGGTGCCGCGACCGGATCGATCGTCGCGTGACGACGGCGGTCTTCGAGAGAACGGCACGAAAGCGCGCGGCTCTCTTAGTAATAGCAGCGGCAGCAGCCGGGGAGTCAGCGACCCTTGACACTCCTGGAGACGGGAATATAGCTGCAAGTTTTCTGCGCTCTCGTTATCCTTTTTCCTTTCATCGTCGCGCTTCAGCGCGATGCGCGAAGACCGCGCATCATCGATCTCTCGTCTCACACGAATCCAACGTAATTTGTTTTCTCCCTTTCTCTCTCCTTCTTCCGAGTTGGAGAGCTCTCTATGAAGCAGAGAGAAAGAGAGAGTATAACTGTATATATTAAAACTTTAGACACATCTATCCCACGTCTCCGTTCTACGCTAGGAAGTTATACGAAGAAGAAAAATTCCGTATTATGATATTAATGTAGTTATATTCGCAGGACGCTCTACGTCCGTTTCAACGCTACGCTTGTATTATTCGAATAAGTTGTGAATTTACAAGTCCATCGGTCTTCCACGTTTAATTTCCGTTGCCTTCCCGACGGATCTATTGTACATTATTATTTTTCTACGTGATTTAATAAATTAGAACAAGTGGAAAAGTTAGAGTAAATCCATATCGCGAGACTACATATTTCTTTGGCTCATGACGAGTTTCGAGCTCCTGTCAGATAATTGCTGTCTGCCAGAAGGCGCGATGGAGGAGAGTTACAAGACTCCTCGCTCCGATTTCATCCAAAGCAAGGATACAAGATACTTCAATTTGACGTAGACAATTCGATGTGGCATAATTTCAGCAGCAACAAACTCAATTAGAACTTCGATCAAGTTCCCCGGTAACCAGATTCCGCTGTAAATCATCCTTCATGTCAGACACATCGATATTTATTCCGATAAATCCTACATAATGGGTTCCTTCGACATTACGCATATAATTATATTGGAAAGGGTTAAATGAGCGGCGGAGAAATGGTTACGTTTTATCGACGCGGTGCTGCAGTAAGCTTTTTTTGAATTCTGCGTTGACCTCATTCTTCGCGTATTACTTTTTTTCGGCCTTGCGACGGCGCGGCGGAGTATATCCAGCGGGTATATAGGTGGTATAAAAAAGCGAAGATTATAATCGCTTTACATAATACCGCTCGTCGGGTTATCAGTCTTCGAAAAATTCTGATGAAAAAATCTTCATAATCTCCGCGTCTCCCGAAAAATATATGAACAGCTAGGTCACGCAACGAGCGATGAGTCGTAAATAAAATCAGCAAGATCTCCGCGCTTGCAACCAATTTTCATTTGATGGAGACATTATATACATTATTAATTTAAAAAATGTGTAAATAGATACGTGGATTTCTAACATAACCAGAGGAATCTCAATATTCCAGGTTTGCAAGAATTAATAAAATCTACGGAGAGAATTTTTTGTTATATTTTACCGTTAAATTCACTACAAACTTGGGACAACTTGGCAACCAATCAAATATTATCGGTAACGATAGGAATTTTTGAAGTATACAAAAAACATTTTGCAAACTACATAATAAAAATTACCAAGCAGATCGGTAATTTTTGAAAAATTATTGAAATTTTGCTATATATTTTAGCAAAATTAAACACATTTTATATTTTACTGTAATAGATATTAATCAGACTAACTTGCATAAAATTCTTCGTAATACATGTTGTCCCACAATTACCATGATTTTCACGGTAAATTCTAAGAGAAAATTCTCTCTGTGTATCTGAGTCTGAGAAGGAAACTTACAATTAGAATAAGGACAGAAGAATTGAAAAGGATCACACAGAGAGTTAAATAATAATTTAATGATCTAAAGCAATAATCTATAGAGTGTCAGCAATCTATTAACAGCGTGTAAATGCTTCGTTTACCATTAATAATAGATAATAGACTTGCGATAACTTTAAAAATCTTAATCTAAAATATCTTTTTTCGCGATCGCGTGAAAAACGACAATACCGCATAATAGCAAGAAGGCAGCAAAATAAATAGAGAAATAAAGATAGGAAAGAAAAGAGAGAGAATTTTATTATGTGTGTGTATGTATATATCTATATATATATGTGTATTTGAGAATACAGATCCCTTAAGAGCACTAAGCTAGCCACTATACCTCGGTTATATAAACCGCGTGAAATTACCATCAAAACACGCGATAAAATTCGAATAAACAATATGGCTAAATTTAAGCATTAAAACAAATAAATATTTTCGCTATTATTACACTATAATTATTACCTATTTATCAAGAGTAATATGTATGATGTAAAAATATATATATTTTGAAAAATAATAATAATGGTAAGAAATAATAAATAAAAATATATTACGTGTATTTTTATAAATATGTGTTATATGTAGTATTATGTAACACTATGATATGAAGGCTTATGATCATTTTATTCATTACATTTAATCATTATCTCGCATATACGTGACAAGCATTTTTTTCCTTTTTCTCTGCCAAGAAATATTTTCTACCGAATTCTTTATATTCCTCTTCTGTCAGACCAGCGGTTAATAATGAATTTCTAGGACGTAATAAAGACAAAGACCCTTATATCAGAATGTTTTTGAATTTATACGCCACTAAGGACAAAAGATTTTTTACTAATAAAGCTTTCCAGGGAGAAATAAATACAACTTTATTTTACATTTAATTTCAAGCGGAATTTTGCAACTTAATTTTAACTTAAATGTTAATTCCAAAAATATCGAACGTTGGGGATTAAAAATTTGTGAACGAGTAAATAAAAAAATTTGCCGAACGTTCCCTCGTTAAGGGAAAATCAATCTCAAATTCTTTAATGATTCTATCACCATTAACGCCATTAACAGTTGATCTGGTAGAAATGGAAGAGATCCCACACATGAAATAATTGATATTGATAATTTTATTGCATTTTGTACGCCAGTTGCGCGTAAGAATATAGATAAATGCATTAACTTAAATATGCCACGATGCATTTTAATTTGAAGAACCGATAAAAAGAGGACCAAGAGGAAAGAGAGCGAGCGCGATGGATAGCGTGCGAGTGTAGGGCTGACACCAGAGAGAGAGAAAGAGAGAGAGCGAAAGAGAGAGAAAGCAAGAAAGAGAGAGAACATTCCAGAGGGCGGCAGCTGGAGGGATGCAGGCGCAACACGTGCAAACCACTCGGCGGTTTCGCCCGATAGAGAGAGAGACGTTCTCGTAGAATCGATAACCGGTTCGCTTTCGTATGGCTGACAATTAAATTCTCGTATGAGAGCGCGGCGGTCGATGAACGGCGGCCGATGGATGCCCACTCTTGCCCACCTATCCCTTTTTCCCTCCCCCCGCTTCCACCTTTCTCCCCCTTCAACCCCCCGAATGCACCCATTCACACATCTCTCGCGCCGGTTATCAATAGCAACCGAGAGGCCGGCCAGCAAGAATCAAGCGCGAGCCCATATTTCTTGCTAAATGAGTTATTTATCATTTACTCGCTCGGGGGAGCGGTGGTCCATCGATCAATGACGGCGCCAGAGGTGCCTAGATAACGTTGTATATATTCCGCGTTTACTTCTTTTTTATCTTCTCTTACTTAACGCCTTCGGAGGATTGACGGAAAAGTTGGCTCCATTATCATAATGAAGTACCAACCGACAATGGCACTTGGTCCCTCATTATTCGCTTCATTAGTAATACTAATAAAGATAATATCTCATGAAGACTCGATAATATTTAAGAAAATTTAGGATAGCTTTTGAATATTAATTATTCTTGCAGAATTTAAAAAATTAATTTGATCGGATTGCGCTTACACTTCGTGCAAAATCACATATTCTGTAATAAAGAATTGATTTTAGCAAGATGGACAATGACAGCGTCTTTCGAAAAAAAATCTTTCATCTCCGTCAAAATTCTAAGCTATCGATCGTACATTTCTCGAGCCTACCTTGTCCTCTAAAGAATTTGGCTGTTATAACGGGTCTCAGATTCATTCTAGCGGAAAGACGCGTGCAAAAACGTCGATAACGGGAGAGGCGAGAGGAACAATGACGGGATGTGACACTCGACGAATAAATACCGCGGTAACCGCCGGTATATCAGTACAGCTTTTGTGTAGCCTGAGTGAAAGAAAGGGAGAGGAAGATCCCTCTTGCTATGCGCAACCATGTGTACGCCTATAATCGTATTCGCATCGCGCACCCATACACGGATGATCCAGCTGCAAATCCAGCGACGTTAAATTGCAAGCTGTTGCATCGCCTAAACGACGATAAAGCCTCTTCCGAAACCCGCCGAGACTAACCCCGTTTGCTTATATTGCTCCCATTACCGCTTCTCACGTGAAACTTTGGCGAACGCCTCGAGAATAGAAAGACCTGTCGTCCGCCGGTCGACGGCTAATTTTACGTTCTCGTTTAGAATAAAATGCCGGAGTTGCCGGATGCCATTTTCCAGCGCAGAATTTTCAGTGACGAACGAGTCATACATTACTCGAATATAACATTAAGTATAATATACGTCATGTATTCGTAAAAATGTACATTTCTGAGAAAATTTATTTTATTTATTTTTCTTGTCGTAAATATTATAATTTAAAAAGCTCTTATACATACGATGTTTGAAAACACCTCTAATGTATTAACATTAAAAAAATAAATATTCTTGACAATTTTTGAAAGAGCAAAGACGGTGTCAAGACCACTAAAGACTTCAGATATCTCTCGAAATATTTCAAAGAAATATTCTCGATGCTGTTATTAGCCAGCAAATGACGATATCATTCGGATAAATAATATCTTGCATCAGGAATACTTTTTTTGCAACAAATGGAGGTAGAAGGTGACTATGGATTATTCATAGGGGTCCGTCCTTGTTTAATAGAATTGTCGGATCGAACTGTCTGGCATTTATTTCTGTTCGTGTTATTAGACAGTCAGATGATTACGCCGAGGTGCTGCTATAACGCGACTCTGTATGAATTCGTAACGCATCGAATGTTCTTATAAAACGTATTAGACAATCAGTGCTAAAGCGTCCTTGTTATCGGATCGTTGTAGTGTGAAAAATTAAGATAGATCTGTTCACAACCGCGAACTGCATTAACAATTAACTTTCTTGCAACTCCCTTATAGAAGAATATTATAAATTCTTTAGAACGCAAAAATTAGAGTTAAAAAAAATGTACATTTATTGATTACGTATTTTTGTTTTTGAACAATTTAATGCAGACATTTGTTATGCTATAACAAAGCTGTAATATGAATTTTATGGGGGTATTGATTACAAATAATAAAATAATCGGATCGCTATTTAATGTAATAATTTTCTAAGAAAATCATGTGGATTTTAAAGCGCCACACTTAAAGTGACGAAATAATTAGTCAAAAAAGTTGATAAACATTTTACAAATATTACTCATTGTTACTATCTTCAATATCTCTATCTTCAAGAAAATCTACGTGATAATCTGACTTGTATGAAGTAAATCATTTTACGCGAACCGTACGGAAATCATTTTAGAATAAGTCTCCCTATACCTACTTCTCTACACAGAAATCCCCCATTCCCGCACAAAAGTAATCTAATCTCCATTGCCACACGATTAATCTCGCCGGCGACATAAATAATGATGCAGAAGGATAGGCGCCCTTTGGCCCTTCTAACGATTTGATTGCGAAAGATAATCAACTCGAGCACTAATTTGCCCGGCAAGATTGCTTGCCGCAAACACCAAAGTCGTTCCTGCGCTAAGCCTTCCCGCTGTGTGCTTACCCCGTAACTCGCGACACAGGACCATTTAGGAAGCACGACACACACAATTATCCGGTCAAAGTCGTCCACGGTATTCGGTCTAAGACACTCGATTGTTGCCGTCTCGGCAACAACTCCAATCAAGCGGCCGTTAGCGTGCCGCTGCACAAAGATGTATAACAGTGTCTAGAGCCCGGCTATCGCAGGCAATTGATAACAATGCGCAGTCTATGATACGGTCATTTTCAAAAACCACCTCGCCCCGATTTGAGATCAGTTACACTAACATGTTCGGTTCGTTAGCACTCTGATTGATAGACGCCTGTCTGTTCTTTGATCATAGTTGTAGCTGTAATGCAAACACAGAGAGAACAGAAATGCAGTGAACCGATTGTCGTCAATTAACGTCAGTCTTTTCATATCTTCCTAATTAGATTTTACGTATAAATCCTCATGCTAGTTTGATTTTTTGATTTATTTTACAATTTTCTTCTTTTTTATTTATGTTTTTTTTTAAATACAGCTAGCGTTTCTCGTAATTGACGATATAACGTTACACATCTCGAGCGTTTTACTCGCGAAGGAATTCCCTGATATCGAAATCACCTGATATCAGTTTTGCGAAGGGGATGACGACGACAACGACAAGAGTATTGTCATCGTCAGCGGCAAAGTTCTATCAGTAAACGAGGAGCGAGATCGCACTGCGCGCGGTAAGACACAATAGCAAGTCGCTGTGTTACGTCGACTGAAATAGTTTAGAACATTGTTAATCCGAAGCCAATAAATGCCGCGAGACATTCTCAGTGACAATACCAACCTGGAAAGACAGAAAGTGAAAAGGAGCGAGTGAGAAGAGAGAGAAAGAGAATTATATCGATTCGAATCTTTATTTTTTTTTTTTTAATACAACATAGAACACACTCAAATAAGATAGTTTTAATCTGAATTATTTTATCTTTATCGTGAAAACAACTGATTGTTAGAAGAGACAAATTATGGTAATAAATAAATAATATTAAAAATTATTACAATGTAACCCTTCATTTGAATTAATTGTTTCGAAATAACAATAAATGTAGGATGCATTACAAGAACAGATCGCACAGATTATTCGAAAATAATGGTTTTTTCAAGATATAAAATATCCAAGTAAATAATAATAAATAAATAAGATTAATATTTATTGAAAAATGATTTTATACGAATAATGCCTAATTTCGTAGTATGGAACGTCCGCGACAGAATGCAAGAAGTTTATGGGGAATGAAAGATGAATCGTAAACGCGAGCATCAACAAAGCATTGTTCGAGAATTTAACGATACCGAGGCGCGAAAATGGCGAAAGCTACCATCGACCGAGCTCGTTTCCTCGTCTACCGACGCGTCTTCCGTTGGGGGATGGTCGCATGGTGCGGAACATGCACGGGATGCGCCCGTGTAATATGATAATGACGGTCTGTAGGTTCCGTTGCATAGCAAACGAGATTCGCAGTTAAGGCAAGTCAGGTTTCTCGGCGTTACTTGCCGCGAATTGATTACTACTAGAGAATATATCGTTAAGGCTAGAGAAAAAGAATCCCTTAAATATCCCCTATTTTACGAGAAAACAGGCAAAGTGAAAATTTAGATTTACATATCTACTTCAAATAAAAATATCGTTAAATATTAAACAAATCTAATAACGGTAACGGTGTATTATTATAAAGAAATAATTATTAATGTGGCTTAGCCACTTTTTGATGCTTCGAAAATTACATGCTCAAGTGTCTTTTTATTGAATATTAAAGATGCTGGAGATGCTGGATGCTAGAAATATTACGTGATTCATATTTAACGCTAAGTTTTAATATGAATTAAGAGATTACGAAAGTATGTCACGATGAAAACGTTAAGCATCGCAAGATACTCGAGCTAAATATGTATTATTTTCTTTAAAAAAATACATTAAAATTCTGTTTTAAAAATCTCAGCTCTCTTTGCCGTTTTGCAATTTTCATATCTTGCAATTTTACTTCATTTCACGAAGCTTATTTCTTGTCTCCCTATATACCTCTTTGTATCCCTGCGAGTAGTATAAGTTGCATGTCGCATCATACTCGAGAAGTAGTAGATGCGCGCACAAACCAGACACTTGAAATCATTCAATGTTTATTATATCAAATGATTCTCTTCACAAGTGGCGAAGTACGAAAACGTATTTCCTCACGATGATGTAACACACTAAAACACATACATATAACGTTTCCGGTTGTCGTAATCATAAATATTCACTATATATACAAAGTACCTTAGTCATTAAAAGCTAGAATATAATTCTTGAATCATTCGTTACAAAGTTCTTTCATAGACCTTTAACCCTTAGACCTTTGACCCTTTTATTGGTACATTCAAAGGTCTTTGGACAGTTCAATTACAATCTTTCATTTTCATACCTTCCGATTTCTGTCAATATTTATAGCTCATCTGGGCTTCGGAGAAGGTCCCAGTATATCACTCAGTACTCGGTCCGGTCCTCAAACGAATTACGCTTTTTTCTCATTGGCAGGCACCGGACCGGAGAGACAGAGAGAGACAGAGTGAGAAAGAGAAAATGAGCCAAGTTTCGGGCGTGTGCATTATTGACAACGCCAGACACCCCGCGTTTCCGTCGCAGGCTGCGACGGGCACGCTCGTAAAAAGACTGAGGTAGCTAGTAGGGGCTGATTTCATTGGGGGGCTACTCGCAACGTTTGGCACAGTTTTCGTTTATTTACGTATATAAGATCGCGCGTCCGCTCATGCAATTCGTCGAGAGAGAAAGACAGAGACAGACAGAGAGAAAGAGAGAGTGAGGCAAAGGAGAAGAGAAGTAGAGAGGTAGAGACATTCGAAGGTATTTCACGAAGCGGAAAGGTGATAGTGATAAAGGGCGGGGGGGGGGGGAAGCGGAGAGGAGAAGGGAAGAAGTTGTCCGCTCTGTTTAGAAACCGGCCATCTCCATCGCGAAACTTTCTACGGGAAATTTTTTACTCGTTGCCGTGGATTCTTGCTCAAACTCGTCGTGCGACTTTTTTACGACGGGATAAAAGAAGATATCTAATGTTTGAGCGAGTGACTTTGTCGTAAAGTAACTCACTCTTTCCTCCGGTCGGAAAGACAGTAAAAACCATTTTCATTTATTTTAATTACTGAACTACGTAATTCGAATACATTCTTAATCACCAATAATACAATCATAATAAATTTGTGTGTATGCAGTCCCAATAAATAGATTCAATTGTAAGGAACCAATTTAAACTGAAAAATTTCACAGCAATTTGCAAGACTCACGTTTCAGCTAATATAACACAGTGTGTAACTTTAATTAATACATACGTGTATATTATGTTTAAAATCGTTGATCATATTTATACGAACTGTAGCATATTAATATATTCATTCGGCCGAATCATTATCATTAGCATTCCGCGAGCAACTAATGTAAATGATGTAAGTAATTTATTACCTACTGTTATTACTGCAATTCATATTATTAAATTGCTACAGAATATAATCGAAGTTACACGCATTTAAAGTAAAACCGAAATCTCCCTCCTACGTCACGTTAACTTTAAGGGCGAGGATATACATTATACGTTATCTCTGATTTTACACAATTCCCGGGTGCAAGTTAAACTTCAGATTTCAAGAAAATCTAATTATGCGATAATCATTTTCCGAATCCGCGAAATATCTCGTGAGCTTTTACGTTACCCAAATTAGAGGTGCGAATCGAGATTCCGCGAGATCCTTGGCATTGATATCGGTACGGCTGTCTCGCGCGCGCACACATATATACGTACGATTTCCCTGTCAATAATTGCGGGTTTTGGGAGAGATGGCCGATTTTGCTGGCGGACGGCTCCGTGATACGCGCGCGTATGTGTGCAAGCGGATTGACGAGTGCGTGCGGCCGTGCGTGCGTGCGCGCACGTGCGAGCGTGCAGTGTCCTCTTCCTCGGCCAGCTGCGCGTTCGATAACTCTCCGGCGCTGCACACCCACGTCCGCACGCCCACGCATCTGCGTGCACCCCGCTGCAGGTCGCACGGCATGGGACATCTAGGGATGCTTTATGCTGCTTTGGCCAGTGTGTCGCAGTATCGACACTCTCTTGATGAGTTCATGATGCCAAAAATTTTCTGCATTTATTTTATTCTCAAATATATAACATATATTTGAATATCTATCTTTTGTTACGGAACCTCTCAGGCTAACAAGACACCTTTCGTACATTTCTTCACTGATTTAGAATCGGCTCTTCTCGAATAAAAATGCTGGGGAACGAACATATTTGATTAGATTTTATTTAATATTGAAAGTTGAAAATGTCGAACAAATTACAATGATCTCCTCGGCTTTTGTTGCTCAAGAAGAATCAAGTCTAAATTGGATCAAACAACCTAATAAGATGCCTTGCTAGATCTCAGATATCCTACATAATCCCCGGGGGCTACACTGTCTACACAGTGGTACTTGAAAGGTATCAATATCGAACTGGAAGTATTAGAACTATACTTGAGATTCGATACTTTCTAGGAACATACAGATATTGATGAGACACTTGATACCCTTGGAACTCTTGGAACAAGCGTCAGATAGTATGAATACTTATCCGACGACATTAGAGATAGAATATTAAGTAGCAAAACACAGTGCTAACAATGTAATGACATGTAATGGTAATGACATTAATATATTTGAAAATAAAATTAGAAGGTAAATGGAAGTAGAGTATCGATACTTCTTGTACTCGATATTTAGATTAAAAATATGGGTGTTTTGTGAATTTTTAAGCATTCCTAGATTTGTCTGGAGGCTACTGTGACACGAGACGATGCGGCGAACGACACGTGAGTTACCCGATTGAATGTCGCGATGCGCCCGATTCGCATGGGTCCTGTTACGATCGTAACAGTATAAAAAATATCTCTAACGAATTTTTCTCAAGAACGAGTTAGATGTATACAGCGTCTTTATATGTCTCTCAAGTATACAGTCAAGTTTCTTTACAATGTATTGAGGGAGTCGAGAGAGTAAACGGAAAAAGTTTCCAATAAACATCGGCCCGTAATGCTTTATTAAATGCCCTCTGGGGTTGTATCTAACATTTATTCGCGATAACTTGTAACATCTCAGAAATGCTTAAAAAATATCGGCAATTATTAATTTAATGAATATATAGAAGTTTGTTCGGGCAAGAAGAGAAGAAATTAATAATACCACTTGTGACCGATACAGTTTTATTATTAGTTTATATATATATTTATTATATCAGTTAACTTTCCAATCAAATATTTTTGGTTATATATTTATAGGAATCTCTTTTATCTACTTAACTCTCTCATTACATTGTAGAAATTTATTTTATAAATATCTTATACACAATTAATAACAGTATAAATGCATTTTGTCGGGTATTTTAATTAACCCATGTTTTGTATCATAAAATTTACTTTTTGAAATTTAAGTATTGTGATTTATTACCTTAATATAATTATACAATTCAATATTACAAAAATAGAATATATAGTAAAATTAGTCTAGAAGACATTCTACGTGTATAATTTACAATTTATATTTATATTATAATAAAATATAATATAAATATATATTTTTTTTCAGAGAGAATGTTTCAAGTATTTTACTACAAAACTCTTATATGTAGGATTAATCAGGATAAGATAGAAAGGTAAAGAGAAAGGTACAGCAGTAAAAGTACAGAGAAAAGGTAAAATGGTTTGCGACGTGAATATGTCCACCGTTGATTATTCGACAACTTGGAAAAATTCAGTATGATACTCTTTGCAATTATCGCATCAGTATGATGTCATAATACTCTTTGCAATTATCGCATGCTTTTTATCCAAGAGTATAGTATAACAAATTTTACTACTTCTAAGTAACGCGAATTAACACACAGGGTGTCCAGGACGTTTCCTCACACACATGATTGATATATTTGATTTTTTTAAATCTATTTTCTGAAATATTTTTGAGACACAATTATGTTTCGAGCAAGCTGAAAAAATATCACGCGAAGATAATGTTTTAGAACATGCAATTTTTAAAAACGATATTATTCAAAGACTAGGAGTAGAACTTTTAAAATATAATTTGCCGACGGAATTACTGACACTCTAAGGATTAATTTTATATAAAATGTTTTTGATGTAATTTTCTTCAAGCTAGCTCTTCATCGTTCAACTAACTAAAAAGGTTCAGAGTTCAAATTTAAAGAGAATGTGCAGGTGCGATAATTTTTGGACGGTAAAGAAATAACATCAATTATTAACAATTCGAACACGCTCGGAAAAGTGGTATTATTTCTATACTGCTGTTCCATTTATGTCATGTGCAAAGTATCCGAAAACAAATCTGTGACTAGAAGTTTGAAATTTATTAATAAATTAATTATTCTCGAATATTTCTGTAGGTACTGTCTATCCGTTAAAGGGAAGTGCAATTAATTAGTGTGCATATTTATCCTTTCACTTTCACGATACCACTTTTACTTTGTAACAGTCTGTAATTATTACACCGTTCACGTGTTCCGTATACGGAGAGATTGCCAGATACAGACAGAATAATCCCAAAAGTTTTTGTCTATGTTATTTTTAACTTCTGGACTTTGCCGGTAATTCCGAGATTTTTGTGTAATCCGCTCTAAGAAGCTCTGTGGGGAAACCGTGCTGTTGCTTGAAAATTTTAGACATTCTTGAAAGTCCGTTCGAGGAAAATCCCTGCGGAGGAATTCACTTCGCCTGACGAATCTCGGTGTTTCTCGAAAAAAATTCGTCTTTAATAATTGCGTATTCTAAAACACTATCTTCGCGTGATGTTCTTTCAGCTTGGTCGTTATCATGTCGATATCATGTCTCAAAAATATTTCAAAAAATATAGATGTAATGAGGAATGATACAATGGGAATATTACGGAAATGATTACAGAAAATGTTGCTATTAAAGAATTTATATGAGTAGCTCAAGAGATTTTGATGTCTCATGCTTCCTCGCCATTCTTTCCTCCAATTGCTATATTACTACGATTACTACGAACGCACGATCTGGTTCCGCGTGGGTGGATAGGTCAGCAATTCTCAGAAGCCTCAGTAGGCGTAATTGTTCCCCGAATGAACGAAGATAAACGAATGAACTAGCGTAGGTTTATAATTAATTGACACAGTGTCATTAGAATCTTGTAATTCATCTTTTTATAGAATGAAAGAAATAATAAAATATATTACGTTTGTAACATTAGAAATTTATAAAGAGATTCAGATTCAATTTTAGTTTGATTCATGCCATTATATGTTTCTTTCCTTTATTTATTATTTATAAATCTCCTTTCGACCAGTTTTATTTCCGGAGATAATTATATATCTCAAATTATAAAAATTGATATTTCTCAGAGTCCAGAAAGTGGATCGGAAATATGTGCAGTAAATGAAACAATTTTTAGATCAATTTCTAAAACTTTTAATTTCGCACTATTATAACTATCTATATATATCATTGAATAATTATAGATTTGAAAGTCTTTATCATTTTTGTAGAAATTAATACGTAGATCGAATAAATGCAATATAAATACAGGTTTTTAAAAAGTCGAGCATCTTTTTCATTTTCTAGAATATATATTTTTTCAAAAAATAAACTTTCAAACAGAATAAACAAAAATAAACTTTTAAACCAAGAATAAACTTCAGATACATTCATGTACGCACTCAACAAAGGCATAAAAAAATGACGAAAAAGATTTTTATATCCCACATGCAGCAATACAAAATCTATTCTTCGGAAACAATGAATATCCTGCGAAAATATTTAAAATATTCGAGATAAATGACTTAGCCTGCATATAATGTAGTTGTCTGTCAAAACGACGAAGATGAACGAATGGTTCGTAGCATAGGACTCTAATTAATCAACGCATTGCATCGAGGAACCTCTTGAATTTGAATCTCACAAATCGCTCCAATATATTTTTTTTACAAAAACAAATTTAAAAAAATCGCAAAGATTTGATAAATATTAAGTCAGCCGATAAAATTGATATTTTAATTAATTTGAAACAATTTCCGTTAACTTCCACCGAAAAAAGTTTTCGTGTCGCGTACAAAGACGTCTCGTTTAACATCCGCAGATTTTTCTCGGAGTAGCAATCGATCGACCAGACGAAAGCACGCATTAATCACTTGGAGAGAAGAACACTTCCCGTGCTTTCTTGCGGCGTGGAGTGACTACGATTTTTGCAACCATTTTCCGTTCCGACGAGGCGACGTCTGCAACGGCGCCGGTTGCACCAGCACGGCCAACTGCGTTGCCAGCCGGCGGCTGGGATGCTAATTAATCAACACGATACGTCATGACAGAACGATCCCCGGACACGCGTGGACGAGGTGGGTAACTTCCTAATTTACATTTTACACGGGGCTAACATGCACAATTTGGTAGTGCAGGTGGAGACAGCTTTTGACGTGTGCCGCGACTGCAGCACGGGAATGTTTCCATTCGGTCTCGATCAACACGCGCGACGGACATTCATAATGGAATTTTCGTGTTGTTTTCGTACGTAAAAATATTCACGGCATCGCGAGCGCGATTGAATGCGGAACGCATCAGAATTGAACGATTATTATTTTTAACAGGCACGTTGCAATTAATTAACGTTTCACAACGCGGAACGGGAGGAAGCGGCAATTTATATTCCGCTCAAATTTATTACTACTACTTCGAACGACACGATCGTAATAAATTTAAAACTGAAAGAGATCCAGAGATTATTTTTAAATGAAGAGGTTGTTGAACCAAATGCTTAAATTCTACAATATTAAAAAAAAAAAAAAAAGGAAATTGTCAGTTCGGAATATGTATCTCATTATTAGTATTTCTGAAGAGTCCAGAATAAATGCTTTTGCAACCATACGTGTATCATTTTCTACTTTTTTTACGATAAAATTTATTTGGAAAGATTATATTGAAAGAGAAGATAAAAAAAAGGATGTGAATCTTTAATCATAATATCTTCTGTATAATAATGTATCGTCACACAACGGTGGACAGTCTACATTTGTTTGGTTAATTTTAAAAGCTGTACATTCCACATTTCCGAGATTCATCCGCAAATAACGATCCGTGCTATTCTTCCATTTCGAAAGACGACGTGGAGGCGAAGGCAACGCGACGCGAAGGCATGTCAAAGATAACGCGATCGCGGGCTCCGGTTCAACGCAATAAAAACACGATTGGCGCAACGCGCAAATATTTGTGCGATGCCGATTTGGCGCGCGACGCGACACACGCGCGCGCGTTTTGACTTCCAGCTGGCGGCATCAACGTGCCGCTAACGAGGCGCGAGACATCGCGTCGCTCTGGAAGCGTCGCGGGTTGACGTCAATATTGAAACGCTGCGTCCACCCTCCCTTCCTCTCCAAGCCCCCTTTGTCACCCCTGCCTCCTCTCCTCCGCCCTGTTTCTCCTCCCGGGATTGCGGGCGCTCTACATCTGTGCCCGCTCCATTCAAAGCTCGAAAACTCGACGAGGATCGCTCGCGCCGATCCCGAAAGTGAGAGAGCGACGTCGAAGAGATGAAGGATCGTGATCAACATCCACGCCCGGAAAGCGAAACTCGCCCTCTTTCGTAACCCGGGGCCGGCAACCGTGATGTTTAACCGCCCGGCGCGACATTTCGGAAACGAAGTGCGAATCTGAGTTTCGGGGCGAACGAATAACGGAGATCATCGCGAAATGGAAAAGTATCTCTCGTATATAAACAACGAAATTGAAGAGATTTTCCTAGCTCAAGTGAATCGTTCTCTCGTCACCTGGAAAATAATGTTAAAGAAATTCGAGATCTGATTCGAACGAGAGGAACGGGATGAAGAATCATAGCAAGAGTGCACTCGTATAAACAAAACTTGCTGATATAGCAATTCCTTCGAGCAAACTTGAAGATATTTATCTGTTTACGAATAGAAGCCTCGCGCGAATTCCGAAAATAAAACTGGTACGAACAGATGATTAATTGCAATCAGGATTTGCGTGAAATTGGAAACTTCAAACTTGAAGAATTTCACGTGTACTCGATAAGTCGGCGGATCATCCATGCTTTCGCAGATATAACTAAGATCGTGAAGATACATAAAATTCTAGAGAGCAGTGAACTTCTGATCGAAACTGTCGATTTGCATTAGAATCAAAATTCACCGATCCGAATCGTAGTATTGATATATTTTCAATCGCAAGCTCAACGAGTCTTCATGCATCAATATCAACGAATCGTAAAACGAGAGATCGCGTGATAGGAACGAATTGTCATGATATTATCAATCGTAAGAAAAAAACATCGACGCCACTGGCTATTATTCAAACTAGTCAGCCGTCCAGCAAGATTTTAATTATTTTCCAGAAATAAACGATGCTAAACGATGCTAAAGGGGAACAGATCGATGTAATACCTATGAAATATGTGAAATACATATCGTTTTTGCAGCTTCGTACGTTCGCAGGGTCGGAAAGAAAGAAAGAAAGATGGAAGCTCGGAGCAACGAGTGACGCGTGACGTCGACGGACACTTGTGGAAGGGACGAGTGGGAGTGGGACACAGTGAAAACTCGAAGAAACGTCCTGACGGATGAGGAGAGCCGGACCGATGATTAAGCGAGACGTACGGCGGACGAGTTCACGTCGCAATCAAGGTTCATGTGGACGGACATTGTCGGACTAATGGCAGAGACACTCTCCTGAAAGTGGAGTCACTCACCCGATGCAGCCAGGGCTATCGCCGCGACAAGCGTCCACGAACGTCTCATGTTTGTTCGAGGGGGTGCCGGAACGTAGCTGCTTCCTCGATGACCGCCCGGCCGTGCACCACCTCCTCCACGTTGCCGATTTTCTCCACTTCCCTTCCCGCCACCGCTGCCTCACCGCCGCTCGTCCGCTCGTCCTCGCACGTGGCTGCCAGGCGGCGTCGAGCGAGGACGAACCTCGACCTGAACCGCCCGGAAGATCAGCTGTCTCCCGGCGACGAGCCGCTCGGCGCGATGGGAACGGAGCGATCGTGAATCCTCAGGGCTCGCCCGGTCGCGACTGCACCGGGCTCGCCAGGTGCATCGTCCTAGCTCCGTCGGGGGCACGTGACCGCCTCCACGCAGCGATGTCCCGGTACTTTCGCACGCCGCTATCCGGTACCGGATGGCACAACCTGCGTGAACTATGGCCTGGACAGCCTGCACCACAACGCGGCATCGTCGGGCAGCGCGGACATCTCTTCCGATTTGGATTTGCCTGCGGATCCCGTTTACCACCTCGGGGTCCCTCTCTCACTTCGATCTCGCGAACAGTTCCCGACAGACACGACGTCGGTCACGAGCAGCCGAGCAAGGGATATCGGTCCGAGCCTTGATCGCCAGCGATCGTAACTGGGGATCACTGGGGGCTTGATGCAGATCTCTCGCGTGGCTCTGTGTGTATGTGTGCGTAGAAAATGGGCTTAGGGACGCATCCGCAGTCTGATCATCGGTACGTCCCGTACGTCGGGCTTCCCGCGTTCGCTCGGCTGCCGCAGCATCGGGTCAGGGTGAACAACGGGGGAGGAGAGTGGTTCACTCTTGGTACTGCGGGTCTCGGTACGCGTGCGACCGGCAGCACCGCGAGAACATCCCTGACGTCTCTCCCTTCTGCTATACGGATAAGCGTACGTCAGACAGACTCTTTCTAAATCTCGGTCGCGGAGCCTGTATCACTCTCTCCCGTCAATGGGGGGTTGTCAGGTGCGGCCTCGCCGGCGAACAACGCTGGACTGATTCTCATTTAGCTGCAGCGCCGCGCGGTACTGCCGCTTCAACCCGCTTTGGCGCTAGCTCTGTGGTAGCCTCTACCACCACCGTTCACCACCTTCCCTGTCTCGGTTGCTCGCGATATTGCCGTCCTTCGCGTTTTCTCTTTCTCCCTTTTGGCCTGTCTCTCTCTATCTTTCTCTCTCTTTCTCTGTCTTTCTTTTTTCCTCTCTCGCTTCCATCTTCTTTGTCTAGTTCAGCATGTACACCTGCTAGTCGCCGTGCGCGTCTAGATCCCACCCCTCTCCATCATTCTGCACCTCCCTCCCTCTCCGTATCGTTCTACCTCGATCACCGACGCTGTCCGTCTCTCGCAGTCCTCTCCGTCCCTCTTCTTCCTTCTCGCTCTTGTTCTCGTCACATATACCTTCTTCCCCCTCTACCGACCGCCTCGGCAACCCCCTTTCTCTTCGTCCCATCGGCGCTTCGTCCCACGCTCTCTCCCTCGCGTTCAACCCTCAGCGGCCCACATCCGCGCATCGTGGGGTGGCGTGGTACACCATGCGGTACGACCTGCCTGCCCTCTCTTCCCTCTCTCTTTCTCCCGCCCTCTCCTCCGCGAACCCTCCCGCTCGGCTCCTCGCTCTCTCGGCATCCCTCTTCCTCCCGCGACTATAGTGCATCCCGGCATCGCCGGAGAAGAGAGAATCGTTACTATGGCGAGATCAATATGATAGGACGGCGCATGCCTCGGTATCCTTATACTTGAACCCTTCGCCGCCGCCACTCGCTCTGCCGCGTCTCTCTCGCAGTTCCGCTCGTTCCGTCGTCGTCGCACCTCATCCTTCAGGCCTCGCCACCTCGCACTCCATCACCGGCAGCCCACCGTCTCCGTCGCTCGTACGGATCCACATCCCCCCTCGATGACGTCCTCCATATATCTCTCATCCCCTCGCGCGGTACATCCCTCTTCGTCTTGGCGCGCGCTGGAGGCCGCGTGCCAGACCGTGGGCGGCGTTGACTTAAGTCACTTCAGTCAACAGAGGCACGTATGCGGGAGGATACTGCCTCGGTCTCTTCGGTCCGGATCGACCAAGGGATGTTCTCCTTTTCTCCCATCGGATGAAGTAGAGGCAAATACGTCGAAATAAAACAACAGCAGCTGCCAGCTAGTTAGGGCAGACCTTATTCAGAATCGTAACCGCCAATATTTTGATATTGGATTAAAGACAACAGGGTATACCTGATTGTGTGTACTTCATTCAGCTCGCATTTGAAACGAGCGGGCGCCAACTAGATACTTTATAGACGGAAGAGAAATGAAACTGGCCGTTTATCGTGTGTAGTATTTTGGCACGTTCGGGAAAACGACGCGTTTGTGTGCTACTGTCCGAAATACGTGATATACGACTATCGAATCGCGATGCGGCATATCTACGTACGACGAGACGCACCAAAATCATATCGAAAAGAAGAAATTTAATACAATTAGGGTTTTTTTTAATTTGGCTGGCGCAGGGAGCTAGAATAAACATTGAAAAGGTACATAATTGTAAGATAAAGTTAATTTCTTTTAAATAACCGTATACACGCTTGAAGAACAAAGGAAAACAGAGGAAGGCACAATCGTTGAAAGCGCTGACCGCGTAGCCTAAATGAGGCGCCATGAAACATTCCAATCTACGTTTGCTAGCAATTCTTCTGAAGCAAATAAAATATCTCAACGTGAGGGTCCGCGCTTTTTCTTCCAGTTAGAAAAAGGGATCATCTGGACGGAGGTTAACGCTCCGATGGCCCGATTCTCCTTTGTGCTGCCTTTTCTCCATCTCGACATTGCGCTCCGCTCTTCCGTGTCGCGCGTTCCCTCACATGCTTGTGTGTGTCGAACGATAATGACGGGGGGAAGATAATCGTACAACGACGGCATTCTAATCCGACGCCGCGTATCATCGTACGAGCGAATTCCTGAATCAAACTACAATTGAAACAGTCTTGCGCTTCCTTCAAAGATAAGCTAGCTATCCTATGTTACTTATGCTTAGTCTTAATCATGATTAAACGAAAATCTAAACATGAATATATTGTCGATTTGTTTTAGAGAACATTTCTGGAGATCGTTACCCGTTGTATTATCCAGAAATATTTAGCATCAAATTTCTTTAAATTAACTCTTTGCCGTCCAAATTTCTAGTAAATGAGCAAATATCAAGTATTTCGTCCTCAGTTTCATCTGATCAGCTAGTCTAACATGAATCAAGGGATTTTTATTACTTGGAGGAATTTATGGAAATCCCAAAAATATAATTTGCCGATTATAATCGCGTACATATTTAAATACTTGAAGAATCATGCGATAGGCAACGTATTGTCATATCCAAGTCAACATACAACTGCAAAGGATTAAAATTACGAAGAGGTAAAAGTTAGTAAATTAGGAAATTAAATGAAATTAGATGAAATGGAGCTTCTTCGTATAATTATACCACGGAAATTTAGTCTGCGAAAAGAATCTTTTCATAATCATTTGCAATTAAAAAAATATAGACGATTCGACATTTCATAAATGTGTGATTGATGCTACAATCATAAAATTTAATGCGACAAAAACATTCTACATTAACACGTTATCAAACTGAGTTTTATCATTCTTCCGGCAAAACTTTGAAATATTCCGAAAGAAATTCCAACGTTGAAATCCGATTCTATAACGTATCGACGCTGATAACCCTGATAGACGCATTGGGCGCGCTATATTTACGTTTGCATCACTGGCATCCGGACATTCCGTCTTTGCGATTTCTCCGCTATACCGCTGGTAATAGTCGCGAGTTTATACACTCCGCTGGCGTCAAAGTTCCAACGTTTCTTGGGTAGTTTCCACCACGATGCTCCGACATTCTTCGACATCTACTCGCGCTTCCGCTTCTGATTGTCTGTTCCGTTTCCGCCTCAGCGATCCCTTACATTTTTCAATCCAACTTATTTGACGCTGTCCAATCGCGAAGAATAATCAATGTAAGCCCGAGTTTGCCCGATCGACTACAAAAAAAGCGACGTAAACTTTTCCGCCTTTCAATGCATATTTTTCTTTATTTTGCCGCTGATTGGCGCCGAATCGGACGGAGTATTATTTTCTATGGTCTGACTCTGACAATGAGTCGTAGAATCATAATTATGTCTATCGACATTTCAGTATTTATGATATATAATATTTCAAAAATTTAACGAATATTTTCAAATCTATGAAAATCAAAATACATTGTTAACTAAAAGTATACACAGGTGGAAAACTGTTACTACCGACAAAAATTACGAAGCAAAACTATCGTACAATTCATGAATACCTAATTACTTTGTTTCTCAACTTTTATCGAAAAACCAATCAGCGTTCAGAAATTAAAATTTACATAATATCGGACTTCTTTGCTCTAAAAACGGCGCGCAAGCCAACTTCAGTCCAACGAGTCAGTGAATTTAAGTTAACAAAGGTCGGAGGTCTTCTCGGACACGTGCTTCACTAAATCGAGACGCGTGACAAACTTTCTTATCGCGTTACGCGACAGAAAGTTGTAAATATTCAACATTTTCTAAATATCCGGTATATATCCGCATTACGTGCAGATTATTCCGCAGTATTCGATAATGGCGTAACTCACGGCGGCTATTGTGTATCCCTGGTGTACGTTACCTGACACGGTTCAGTAATAGCATGAACGTCGTCAACCGCGGCGTTCCAACGTTATTTCTTGGCCGCCGGTGAGCGATTGGCGATTATTGGCGCGACGTACGTTATATCAATATTATCGATTATCGTTGTTACCCACTCCGTCGTCGCTTGAGATATGAGTGACACGCGAGATCTGTATCGCGATGAGACGCTAATTAACGCCATCAAATACGATATATCAAGAGTTAAGTTAGGATCCTTGAACGAAAAAGATCGCATCTCACGAATCTCACGTTGGCTCGTCGCCGGTTTGCTATCCGCGGTTTGCTGAGCGGATATCCTGCGCGGATTTTGGAATACTTTCAAGCTCGGCGTCTGTTACATCCGCCGTAGGAGCCATTCAATCAAATCAGCTAATGGGCACGATCGACGAGATTGGCGGACGCATTAATTATTCACAATCCTTCTCTCGTCGCATAAGACTAGAAATTTATTTTCATCTCCGAGCGGATAAATTAAAACGCTGACCGCCAAACGCGGTCGACGTTTCTTTCAATGATGATTATAAATCCGCCGGAAGCCTGATTGAAATCTCTCTAGAGTTTATTGATGGAATTTGCATAAATGAAAAAGATCTCTTATATAAACTGCCTGTCTTATATAAAATATTCGCAGATTATTCATTCGTGGGACACGTTTGCATAAATTTGAGGATTGTCCGTATCGGATATTTTATCATTGTCGTTTTCGCGAATAAAGGCGTATTTTGCGTGCTCACCGCTAGATTACCTGCAGACAGATGATAAATTACTACATACAATCGACTTTATGAACTACAAAGCGCGTACGTTCGAAGGATTTGCAGTAAGCGGATAGACGATGCTCGCTCGCTTAAGTTAAAGCCATATCGAAAAATATTATAATTAGCAAATTATTACGGAAATGTATTAAATGTCCTACATCTTTAAATTTTAACTGTTAAACAATTCATCTTCTTTCTTTTCTTTTTACATAGGAATTTAAAAAAAAGTCTTCTATAATGACGAATATTGTCAATTCTACTAATTAGCTTTGCTATTGGAAATTTGTGATAAAATTAGTTTAAAAGGAGATCAGCGTTTGCTTAATTATGAAAAGAAAGTAATAGATTATCTCTTCCAATCCCAATTTCAATAAAATCGATAGTTAGCATCCAAGTATGGATACGAGAAAGAATGACGGAAAGGAAGAAAAAGGATGGCACAACGTAAAGTCATTTATCATTTCGGGGGGATTGCGAAGTTTCGAAAATCGCAAGTTTAATCAATCAAGGCTATTTAATAATTGCTTGCTGACGTAGTAACTTCATGTTTTAAAGTTATCAAACTTACTGATTTTGAACTGAACTTCACCGAGCTTTATCAGGCTTTTTCATAAAATCGTCGTTCGCACCTAACGTTCTGCCAATATAAATTATTATTTTGTTGTTATATCAGAAAATTAACGACCCTTCTTCGGGGACGATTGATATCCGTCACGAGATGACTTCTTAATGAACCGAGCAAAAATGTGCATAGTGACTTATTATTTAACCGCTGCAGTCGAAGCACTCTCTTCTCAGTTGTCGTCATTACTTTGAGTTTTCGCCGGCCGTCCCGGTGACGAACTACTCGAACGCTAAATAAAAATCGACCTTTCTTTGTCGACGCCGTGCCGCGCCGCGCCGGGTTCGCGCGCGATTGTGCAAACGGAGAAACGAGAGTTCGGCGTCCACCATGGGGCGCCAAGGGTGGGATGTTTGCGCACCTGCACCCTCTTCCTTTCCCCGAGTCCAATTAACGGAATTACCTCACGCCCGCTACAAAGGATTTGTTTTAACAATCCGCGGTGCTTTGGCAGCCGCGCGACCGGCGCGGGGAGCGCCTCGCCGGAAGGAACTCCCATTTCCTGAATTACCTCTCGCAACTCTCGTCCTCCAATTAATGGCGTCTTCCGCCTCGAGAAAGACGCTCGCCCCAATGACGCGGATGAGTCCTCGTCAAGGCGGAATTTGCAGGACTTGAGCCGAGAGTTGTCGCAAGTTTACCGATAGTTAATGTGTACTTTCGTGCGCGAAGAAATTGGAATCGGATTCGTTATACGTCAAACTGGAACTCAGATCTGGGTGATCCAATTTCCGAAAACGTTTGACTTAACAATGACTTATTTTCAAGTCAAACGACCACTCCTGGAAATCAGGGAGCTTCTTGTTTGGCGCCGCCGCCGCCGCCGCCGCCGCGTGAGAGTTTCGCGCTTGCATATTAATAAATGTTAAATTGAATTCGGTGCGCCAAAATTTTATGCCCTTCAATTTGCGTCTCTCTTCCGTTCGAAAACGCTCCGGAAATCCGGGTCACCGCCGGTTTTTACCTTCGTTCTTGTCGATCGGGGCTTACTTCGGTTACCCCCCGTTTTTCAGAAGTTCAAGATGGAACGTCACGGCAAGATGCTGCACTTAAAAGTCACCGTTGAGCGCCGGCGGAACGTTTCACGAGCAGGCATTAAGTAAAAAAGGAAATGACACGTACTTGAATGTGGGTCAAGTCAGCATAATTTAATAACGTCTGGTCTAAAAGGTTTCGCGAAAGGCTTCGACGGCTGTGTTATCAACGGCGCGAGCTCCGAGCGACGCGCGTCTATTCGCGTGCAATATAACCGGGGCACGTCGACGGTTATTATACTATCGGATGAAACAATGAAGGCGCTCATAAATTTATTATTGAGTACGTTTCAGCAAAAATTATAATGTTAATTTCGGAATCGGTAAAATTCCCGAAGTATATATGTATATCTCGACGTCGCGTACGTTTATCGCGGTAAATTTTCAATCGGCAGTTTCTGATATCGGAATTTAATTAAAGCAATCTATTATACGAAATAAAGCAAAATTTTAATAGTGCACATGTTTATAAGCTTTTGCGGCCTACGCACGAAACGCGAATCCCATTTATAGTGCTGTTATTAATATATATTATATTTTCGAGTCTCTTATCCTACCATTCAATAACGGTTAATTATTGCGCAATTAATTATTACGCGATAACGTTGATCATCATTCGATACATTAACAATTCATTTAATATCACGGATTCTTATGCGCGATATTGCAACAACAAACGTGTACAAAAAAGTATTCTGTAAGAATTTTTCGCGTTATCGGACATCCAACGAGCTGTCAGTAATTAATCCGTCAAGCGGAATAACGATAACGAAAAACACAACGCGAATATGAAATTCATCGAACAGCGCTC
Source organism: Temnothorax curvispinosus (assembly GCF_003070985.1). Classification (NCBI taxonomy): domain Eukaryota; kingdom Metazoa; phylum Arthropoda; class Insecta; order Hymenoptera; family Formicidae; genus Temnothorax; species Temnothorax curvispinosus. The sequence continues at coordinate 767,432 of NW_020217514.1, read as the reverse complement.
GTACGGAATAATATTCGTGCTTAATTAGCCCACATTTACGTGGTTGTTATTTAGCATTTCAACGAGATGCAGTTACATGTATCGCGCGTGTAACTCTGCAACAACGAGATGTGCCTGGAAAGCACCGAAATCGGGGAAATAAAAAACCCACTAACCCCGAAATAATGTAGAATAACGATCATGGCATCTGATACAATAATCGTGCCATATTTACACAAATAATGATAGGCTTTTCAAAATTTAACTCTGATTGATTAAAACCATATCGTTTAGCTTTTTTTTTTATTTATACAAAGACTCCGCCTAAATTTTCGTAAGAATAAGATAAAAGTTAGATCGAGATCCATGGTTGGTTTTAGCCAGAAGATTAAGGGAAAGAGCAGACTAATATCGTAAACGATACTTAGAACGATTCTTTATATCGTTGAAATAAGAGGGAGAATTATTTGAAATTTATGAGAACCAACGGAAACATTTATTATGCGATACGATACGTATTAGCATTTATCAGCGAGGTAATGGAGCGGGGACGCGTATTTTTTATATCCCTCGTTTTGCACGTACCACCCGTATCGAAAAATCTCATTTTACATCGCATAAGTAAGGAAATACGTAACTTATTAAAACTTGGAAAACTCGCAATGTTCGTTAGCACGTGAAATCTGATCGCGCTTCGTAATTATGTCCAAGTTATCAATTTTGTTGGCGAATAGATGTCCCCGTCGGAAAGTTTGTTATTAACAATATTCCGTTGCTAAATCGACGTTCCCTTCATGCTCCTCGGACGACGCCATAGTGATCAATTATTTTTTAAATAACTTTGACAGTTGATTATTAAGTGACGTTTATGACTAGAGTAATCGTTGAGATTAAGTAATTAATCACGAATTAATGTATATAATTTGTAGTCGGTACTCACAAGATATATAATTATTTTTTATCTTTTCACTTGACGTCTTTATCGTATTTTTCTTCTTTAAAATGACGAACGTATTATAAAATTTGACAAAGTCATACAATTTAAAAATATTACAAGCAATGCCTCTCTCTCTCTCTATCTTTTACGTCCATTTTCTCAACGTTTATATATAAAATTATTGCATTTTAATATTACAAATAGATTGGAAGAAATAGTTAGATTTACGATCAGACACATATAAAAAGTTATTTTTTGATTTTATCACGCATGTATACAAATTTTCTCAAAATCTAGGAGAGACATGAATTGCAAAAGTTGCGTTGACTTTACATTGACTTGTATTAAACAAGTTGGAAATGGCCTCGAGGTATCGTTATAAATTACTAACAATCCCAAAATAACGGCGAACCATAAAAGACACAAAATACACTCTTCTTTCATTCACTGTGAAGGATTATTGTGCGACGCGAAACGAGATACATGCGCCTGTGACATTAAATTTACCAGTGCTCCATTGTTTGCGAACATTCGGGAACGTGCTTCCCGTTGCGCTTTATTGAAGGATTACTATACGTATATTACGGGCTCGCTGGGTGATGACCAGATGTCTCGTAGGGTTGATAATGCACGGCTTTGAGTTACGGCCGGTTATAAAAACCCGGGTCTACGTAGCCCTGTACGATCGCGCGGGAGGTCGATATGGAAATTCGGTAATATATACCCCGGCGATATTGCACGGCCGCGATAAGAGTTGCAAAACTCTCGGGCACTTTCCTCAGGGCCGCGGACTTCATAGTCGCGGTGAAATCTGATACTTTACGCGACTCGGGATCGCGCTTAACGGAACGCGGTAGTTAGCCACTGGTAAAAAGAGCCCGGTAGCCCCGTCGATTTATCGAGTGTCGAACTTCCCACGCCCGAACATTTCTTTTGATACCGGGCAACGACGAAGTACAAATGCAACTGATACACGGTACTTTGTAATCTTCAAGTTGCATCAAAGATACACCATGTCTCTCTCTTTATTTATTCTACTACAATATACGCCGATATTATAAATCGTAGATTTATTCGCAAATCATTGAAATAAAAATGTTTACGAAACAGCACAAAATTATTTAGATAATACTTTTCTCGATCGTAGTATCCGCTCCACGAATTATCGCGCGTGTACACCGTTCATTGCAATGCACTTATCGCAAAGCCCAACCGCGTAATGAAAAATTATCGCATTGCGGCTCGTCCGCTAAAGTAAGATTTGGTGTTTTGGACCGCAACGCGATATTACATCCGCAAATTAACTCACTTATTAACTATCCTCACCGCAGGCTCGTGTAGGTGTTTATTTATGTGCCACAATTATTCTGTAATTAGCCTTCAGTTATTCTGTAATTAGCGTTAATAGAGTTTAATGAAAGCTGTAGCTATCCGTTGCGAACTCGTTGCTTCCCGATTAGCCCGAAACTCTAGGCGCATCCCCCGGAGATGCAGGCCGCGATGTACGGATGGTGCCCTCGTGGGCAGAACTCGTGGAGATAATGGCGCGTCTTCGCGTGACTGTGTATAACACTATATAGACAACAAGATCGCATGCCCCGCGCACATGCCCATCGCAAGTTATTATTCTCAAACTCGCCGCGATGCGTCTTGTCAAATAATGTCTCCATTTTTCTTCGTTCCACGCTTGTGTGCCATGCCAATTCGTTCTTACACTGAATACTTATATACATTTAAAATATAATTTGAAGATAAACGTTCAAGTTTTTCTCTCTTTATTTATCATCATAATTATTATATCACGATTATTTTATAAATCGTGTATTCCATACAAAAATTGCGCGATAAAACGAGATTTTATAATAATTATCAGCTTTATAAGCTCAATCATATTCTTTCTTCGATATTTTGTCATATATTGTGATGTAATTTAAATTTTCTATCTAAATGTAATTTTAAGTACAGCTGTCACATTTGATGAGAAAACGCAGCTGTGCATTTTATATACGGCAATTTATATACAAAAATAAAATATTCTGCTTGCATATAAAAAAGTAATATCTTTAATTAAAATTGGGACATTTAATTTATACAAAAGGCATGTCATGAGTCAAATTTTGTTAAATTAAATAGCTATTTTTTATTGATGCTTTCTTTTCGTATAAGCTTTTTTCGTAATAAGTGTAATTGGTTTGAGAAAAAATTGCATGTATTATTGATTGCCTAAAAGAAAGAAAAGTAAGAAAAAAATAAATCTTTCTATTTATTGGAAAATATACTTCAAGTATATCTTTTTGTTCATTAAAAATAACTTATTATTCCTGATTATTCAATCTCTGATTATACTTGTTATCACTTAAAAGATATTAACAGTCAGTAAATGATATTTAGCAAAAATAGCAGATGCTTATAAGTTCGAAAAAATTCCGATTAATTTAATTGGCAACTTATCAACAAGCAATACTCGTACTATTTTTTTAACATAGATAAAATAATCAATTTTTTTATATTTAAGAAATCATATAGAATAAAGATTTGATCAAAGATAACAAATGTATAGTTCTTAGAAATTTTACGTACAGTAATCAACTTTGGTTTAATTGATTATTGATTAGATTAATCGGAGTCATTCTCAAAGAAATAGAGATTTTTTTTCACATGGATATAGAAATCAATTTTTTGTTAATTAAGAAATTACATAGAAAGAAAGATATTTGATCGGGTATATACTACCAAATTATAGCTAGAAATTTTGCAATTATCAATTCAGTTCAATTAATCATTGATTAGATTAATCGGAGTCATCCTAAGAGAAATAGAAATATTTTGTAACCTGGATAGAAATCAATTTTTTGTTAATTAAGAAATTACATAGAAATTAAGAAAGATATTGGATTAAGAAACACAAAATTATATATAGCTCGGAATTTTGCAGTAATTAATTCCGATTCAATTAATCATTGATTAAATTAATCGGAGTTATCCTAAGAGAAATAGAAATATTTTTTGACACAGATAGAAATCGATTTAGACAGATTTGATCGAGCGGACGGATACTTGGTTAGAATTTTTACATTTACAGAGTAATCAATTCCGGTTCAATTAATAACTGATTAAATTAATTGGACTCACCCTAATAGAAAATAGCACGAAATAATGTCCACACGAAGAAACTTTTTATTGTAAAAAATACAACCAGTATACCTATAAAAGTAGGAGCAGGCGACACAGGCGTATTTGATGAAAAGAGCGACCAAAACCCAAAACGTGACATACGCTGCCATCTCGTGTTGCACTGTACAAGTTTTTGACAGTTTTCGACTAGTCGATGATTGGTACGAACTTGTCCGTAATTCGAGCGATTCGGCTAGACTGTTTTGCGCTAGTAAAGTATACATCCCTGGTACAAGAAAAGTCTTATAATTTAATAACTATTTTAAAAACAATAAATATGCTTTTAAAATAATATGATTAAGCTAAGAAATCCTATTTCATATGATTAAAAAATAAACATATTTGTTTAAAAAAATTTATAATTAGATCTGCTTTTTCTTCAAAATCCCTTTTTTTTGTGCAAATTGAATTAAGCGAATTTGTATCAAATTTCGTCAGCTCGCAAATTCATAACTTATTTGATCTCACGAAATATTATTCCGTCAATAAAGACTGCTGTGACGACCGTTAGAATCTTGTGTACACATATATGTTTACGTTATTTATTTCCGTTATGTTTTGGAGAGAGCGACCTTTTGCTACAATGCTTTGTGTGATTATTAACACAGTTTCAGTTCTACACAGTTCTACACAGTTCAAGAAGAATATGGCATGAAATTCATGGCATCGTAGAGGTATTAGCTTATTCGTATCATATTTTTCTTTGGAGCAGTACTGCTTAAAGGCCAACATACAAGAAGAAGAAGAAGAAGTATCATATTTTTTGCGGCGTGATGGCATCATTAGAGGCGGTAAGTGATATATTACTATTAATACGTAATAGTCTTAAAGAGCTGATATAAATCTCTGATAACATGAGTTATAAACACTCTGTTTTCACAGAGTTCCATCATGTATGATGTGGAAAAGGAATGGAGCTTAATTAAGAGGGAATTTATAAATATATTAGAAAGAGATTATTTCGGGTATAACCGACACTATCCCATAGAACCTGTCGGTAGCCGTGGCCGTGATAATTCGACTCAACGCTATGCTACCGCGATGGTTGATCACGGGTACATCGAACGATTATATACGGGAATGACGGAAGTCGTAACACAACATCTTGAAAACAATGTGCGAGAAGATGTTTGTCGTTCCTTCGATAATAACTTCCTACAAACTTTAAATATAGCATGGAAAAATCATTTACAGTCAATGGACAAGATCAAAGAATTCATGGTGAACGCGAAGCATCCATGGGATCATAAATTATGGGAGAAGAATGTGTATAATTTTATATTCGTTGTTTTTCGAGATCAGGTAATTTTCATTTTTAATTTGCATTGTTTTATAAAGATTTTAGAAGTCACAAAGTTCTATTGCAATAAAATAGTATTTTTTATTATTGTTGATTTTGCAATGTTAAGTTGCTGTAATTTATTTAAAATGATTGTTAGGTATGTTTAATAGGTATTGACGAGTTTCTTATAAATTTTTTAGATAGTCAGATATGAATGTGTTAGAAACCATTTACGGGAAACATTATTAGGTATGATCACGAGGGAAAGAAGAGGAGAAGAAGTTGCAGATCGTAGCGCTATAGAAAAAGCCTGCCAAATGTTAATGGTACTTGGAATTAAAAATTACGCTAACCGTAATCTTCGAGATCCTGATATTTATCTAGATAGACTTTTTTTTGCTATTACATATGGTTGTGAGGACCTTGAGTATTTTGATTATAAGTCCTATTTAAAACCTTATTTACAACAAAAGAACAATCGCCAAGTTTATGAGGAAGTTTTTGAAAGGCCTTTTTTACTACAAAGTGCTGAGTTTTATAGAGTGAGTGTCCAGTATGAGATACGTACAATATTCTTATACATGCACATATATGTAACTTGCAAAATTTTCTTCAGGAGGAATCTAAAAAATTGCTGATGGAAAATAGTGCATTATTGGAATATATAGAAAAGGTTGAAGCCAGAATCCGCAAAGAATCTGAAAGGGCAAAACATTATTTAATTCAATCAACTGAATCACGGATAGTAAAAGTTGTAGAAGAAGAGTTAATCAAAGTACCCATGAAAACCATTGTTGAGGTGTGTTTATTTACGATCTGGGTAGCGATCATGTAACCCTTTCCTTAGAACGGAAACGTGAAAAGTAAAAAGTTTAATGTAACTATCTCTTTCTATTGGTGTTGAATAGAAAGAGATAAACTTTTCAATTTTCACGTTTCCGTTCTAGGGGAAAAGATACATGATCGATCAATAGACTAAACTTAAATATATGTATATGTATATCATGTTATATAATTATATGTTTAGCACATAATATATATTATGTGTTATATACCTTAACATCTCTTGTTTGACAGAGGGATGTAGCACACATGCTCAAAAATACGCAAATAAATAATCTTTATAAAATGTATAAACTATTTTCGAGAGTATCAGACGGATTGCGCACTGTGTTCGACTGTCTATCTCAGTTCCTCAGAGAGCAGGGCCGTGCGTTAGTGCAAGAAGAGCAAGAATCAACCACAAATGCCGTTCTTTACGTCCAAAGCTTGTTAGAGTTAAAAGATCGCTTTGATTATTTTCTATATTATTCTTTTAATAGAGACAAGAATTATGAAAAGATGATAGCATCGGATTTTGAATACTTCCTTAACTTGAATCCTAAAAGCCCGGAATATCTGTCGCTATTTATCGACGACAAATTAAAGAAAGGCTTTGAAGGAGTTAGTATTATGTGTATAATTGCATTGTTACATATCGTATGATTTTCGATACATGAATATATATATTTGGTTTTAGATGACAGACCTGCAGATTGAAAGGATCCTAGATAAAACTATGGTTTTATTCCGTTTCTTACAAGAAAAGGATGTATTTGAACGGTACTATAAACAACACTTAGCCAAACGATTATTGTCGAATAAGTCTGTTTCAGATGATAGTGAACAGAATATGATATCCAAACTTAAGGTGAGAACTAGAACTAGATATAATGATATTCTAGATCAAAATAGTTTTGTTTATATCTGAAACGGGTATTGCTTACATTTTTATATTAAAAGAAGTTAAAAACATTTTTTGATTATTTTTTTAGACTGAATGTGGATCTCAGTTCACATCAAAGTTAGAATGCATGTTTCAGGATTTAACAGTCAGCAAAACTATTATGGATGAATTTAAGGATCATGTTCTTACGTCTGGCGTAAGTTTCAAAATAATATAATAAAGCATAGATTAGCTAATAAAGAAAATATAATAAAAGGGTTTATTATGACAGAGTATATCTTAAATGCTTCTATAATTTTGATATTAAAATTTTATATAAAGATTAATTTGAATATTTCCATATGTATAAATATAATATAAATTAGTGTATAAGTTACAGAAAAGATTAACACACGTAATATTCTGGTTATGTTTAATTAAAATATTTTATAAAATTTGTATTTATGCGTATACCATAGATATAGATTATTATTTTATGTCTTATCTGTGTATGTTTCATAAAGACAAATCTACATGGTGTGGATCTAAATGTCCGAGTGCTCACAACTGATTGTTGGCCAATGCCAATGCAATCAGCCACTCCATGCAGTATGCCCACTGCTCCGCGTGATGCCTTTGATGCCTTTCGGCGTTTCTACTTAGCTAAACATAGACGTCGAAAATTAACGTTACAGTCACAATTAGGTGAGTTATTATTTTTATGTCTTTATCAATATCTGTTTTTACTTAAACATTTAGTAATATAATGAGTGCAATGATAAAAATTTGTACAGGTTTTGCTGATCTAAACGCTGTATTTTATGGACCACGAAAAGAAGAGAGTAATTGCGGAGGCTTGGATATTCCATCATCTTTGAGTTCTATTGGGAATGATAGCGCAAGCAGCAGCTTAGTAAGCCAGCGAAGCAGCATGTGCGGTACACCACGAAAGCACATAATACAAGTTTCCACTTACCAAATGTGTGTGTTAATGCTGTTCAATAGAAGCGAAAGGTTAACATATGAGGTGAGTTTTGGTATGAGTTTAAGCAGCTAATTACTCATCTCATATAGCTACATGTTACATGAAGAATCAAAAATGTTTATAATTTCTATATATACATATGTATGAATATTGTAGGAAATTCAAGGTGAAACCAATATTCCAGAGAGGGACTTGGTTAGAGCATTGCAATCTCTTGCCATGGGTAAAGCTACACAAAGAATTTTACTTAAAGACCCTCATACCAAAGAAATTGAATCTACGAATTGTTTCTGTGTGAACGACAGTTTTACCAGTAACTTACATAGGTATTATATTTTTATACAATAAATGATATATATATTAACACTTTCGCAGCTGGCGATTGTAGCGCGTGACTATACTGAGAGCTACGTGCAAATTTGTTTCATTTTCGGATCCAAACTATTTTTAATTTCGTTTAAATGCTCATTTTGATGAAATCAATTTGTTGTTAGATAGCTGCAGTAATCATAAATACGAATTATAAAATCATGTGCTTTCCTAAAAATATAAAATAACGTTAAATTATACCAGCAGCAACAAACTACATTTTAAAATAACGTAAAATTACATCAAGGACAATTGGCTACAAATCTTAAAAATGACATAAAATTACGTTAGTGGCTGCGAATATGTTAATAATATATATATATATATATTTATGTGATGTAAATAACCATCTTTTATTGAATATTTGTATCGCTTTTGTTAAGAGTAAAGATCCAGACCGTAGCAGCAAAGGAAGAATCCGAACCTGAGAGAAGAGAGATGCGCAATAAAGTCGATGAAGACCGGAAACACGAGATCGAAGCAGCCATCGTACGAATTATGAAAGCCCAAAATCAAATGGCTGTATGTAACTTGAAATTTCTTATAAATATAAGTTCACTGTACACGGTTAATTCATTGATACCTACATATTTTTCGAACGTAAAAAAAATATTTTTTTATTCTAGTCAAGCTATAATATGTGTAGAATATATAGAGCCATAATAATCAATATATCAATTTATTTTCTCTTTTATTAGCACAATATACTGGTAACAGAAGTAACAGAACAGTTAAGAGGTCAATTTTTGCCTTCACCTGTAATAATTAAGAAATGTATCGAAGGCTTAATCGAACGAGAGTACTTGGCTCGTACAGAGGAAGATCGGTATGTAATGCGTGTTATACATTGACGTTAATATTTATTGAAATACAAACTAATACATTCTACGATTTACAGGAAGGTGTATACATATGTTGCTTAAAATGCTGAATTCAAACATGTAAGTAATTTGTAATAATATATCCTCTTACTACACATTAATGATTCTTCATATTTTATTCACCGAATCATTATTACATCACCATTATTTGGCGTCATTATCGTTATCTTCCTATTATTCTCATTTCTCGGTTGTGAATTATTATTGTCCAGGGGATATTCCATGTCAACAAGAAAATTATATTTCCACAGAGTTTGGATATTCTGTATATATACGTATACAGTTAATATATAATGACTATATATTGACACTTATTTAGCTTTAAATTTACAGCGTATAATGTTCTTTACAGGAATATATGATTGGGAATAAGTTGATCGAAAATGGTAAAATATTGAGTACGGCCGATATTGCAAATACAAAGACAAAAAAAATAGAGATTGGGTCATTATTGAGTGCTGAAAACTGTAAGATGATGTGTTTATATCCATTATAAAATATTTGATTTGAATTAGACACCTTATACACTTATATAATAGTTAACGTGCGTTTCTAATGATACAAAATACAATTAAGTTACCGAAGATGATTCACATTGATAATACCGCAATTAGAAACTTTTCTACACTTGTAAAACTGTGATTGTCTATGATAACAAATACTATATGAATACCCAGATAGCACAGTGACGTCAAATGACGTATTAATTCCGTCATAATGCCGTCTCTAACGTCATTAAGACGGCATTATGACGGAATTAATACGTCATTTGACGTCACTGTGCTATATCTGGGTATATCGTGAATTTAGGAAGAAAATGGTACATTTACATATAGTTTTATTTACGTCGATGTCGTTTATTTTCTTATATAAAAAACATATGAATACACAAGTGTTGATTTTCATTTAAGTCCATTTTTGGATATATATTAGTTAAGATATGCTTTCACACTATATTTTGTGTTTGAACTATATAAATATGATATAAAATTTATGTAGTAATAAACATTATATACACTCTCCAATGTTTTGACGCTTAACAACTTCCACCTAGCTCTTCCACCTAGCTTTTCAATTATTTCATTGCAATTTAATCCACTGACCGTTTTAGTACAACATAGAATATTTATTATAGTATGCCAAAAGTGGGATCTCTATGAATCTGTAAGAGATGCAGAATTTGTTAGCGGGATGATGTAGTTAGTGCGCATAAGATTAAATAAAGACGAAGATCTTAATAAAATGCAGTTTAATTCAAACATGTATTGCACTCTATCACGTTGCAGTGAAGAAAGGCGAATTGATGTCATATATTTTTTTATTTTAATTTGTATTCTCTCTTTATTTATTAAGATGGAGTTTTAATATTTAAATGAAAATTTTATATTTTTCGTACACAAAACTGAATAAAATTAAAATGCTACAACAGCACTTATTATTCCTGAAATATTCACCCGATACATTTATTTTCTATACAAAGTTAACATGCTAAACAAATACAAAATATCCAGTTTATCCTAACTATAAAAAGTAGTTCTTGTAAAGTTTCATCATCGTATATACATTCCTACCGGATCAAGCTGGAATGTAACGACCTTTCGATGATAAATCAAAGTATAATTGGATATATGACTTCAAGTATAAATTGTATACAACATGATACAGTTATTCATCATAATTTACTGTACTCTGATAAGTTCATCCCACTTCTTATAAACATTACAATTTGTGTCGGTATTAACCAATTATACTGTACAGAGTCGTCTCAACTCGAATCTGTGAGATTCCACGGGGATGAACAGACAGGTATACATTGGCTTGAGTTTAAATCAGCTGACGGGCGGCAGGCATCGTGGTGGTGATGGTAAGTAAAGCTAAATCATTCGGAGTTATTCGGTTAGAAGGATGATGATGATTCCCGCCTCTTCTCGGCATGCTTTTTTGTAAACTCTTTCGCATTTTTTAAAAACTTTTTTCTATTCTTCAGAAATTCTTCAGCTAGATCCGCTCTCAAGAGATGCTCGGGCTCAGGATCATTCACTAATGCTATCAAAGCTTGGATCACTGCAAAGGTCTGCAATTGTAAAATGGCATATGTAAAGCAGGGAGCACACACTTCTGCATAACGCATAATGCGTAAGCATAAGAAAACTGATTGGTCTATTTCCTTATTCCTTATTATGCACATGTGTATGGACCAATTAATTTTCTTATGCTTACACATTATGCGTTGTGCAGAAGTGTGTGCTCCCCGCTTTTTTTTAAACTGCACGTCGCTGTACTCCCACCTCCCACCGCCGCGCATGCGCGAAGCCACGCTACCACGCACATGACCACTGTGACATGACTGTCCGAATCGCAGAACTGACTGTCTGAAGAGTGCGGGCTGCTTTCGGGACTAATTTTTTAAACAATTTTTTGGCGTGTTAATCGCAGGTCAGTCAGCCAGGAAGAGCCAGGGGTTCGCAAGCGAAGGGCCTTCGCAACTTTCAGATGGCCACGCTCGAGGATAAGTCTATCTGGGAGGATGGAGAGGTA